>NC_056599.1:35612923-35719873 GCF_018340385.1 Cyprinus carpio | reverse complement strand
ACAAATGTTACAAAGCTGTCATTAAGTTTGAAGTTTATCAACAGCCCTCGTCATATGCTCACTGTTGCTCCGTTGGTTTCATTCCGGTGCACTGGATCTCCCTCTGCTGTCCCATAAGGTGCCTCTTCGCACCAGCCAGTTCACCCCAGCCCCTCAGTATTGGCCACGCCTCCTATTTGCATACACTCCTCAATCCTCAATCCCGCAACTCCCACATCCCAATCCTAAAATGGCTAAATGATTAATACCCAATCCTAAATACCAATTCCAATCCCTCAATCCCAAATGCCCCAATCCAAATCCTGAAGGGCTAAATGACCAAATGCCCCAACCGAATAGAAAAATGCCCAATCCTACAATACCAAATTGCCTTCCTAATACCAATCCCAAGCCTAATACCACAATGAATTTTTGACAATTGGACTTTAAGTTGCATTTTAGATTTTTTCAGGTCTACAGTGACACCTGTTGGCGCAGTTTTGTAACTTCTTAGAGAACAACTCTCCTTATGTCGAGATCACGAGAATATTAAGTCGTTATAACGAGAAAACAAGGAAAAAAATGATAATGCATGGCCGCTTAGACCTTCCGTATTTTTGGGTCGCACTTGGTACTTAAAATACTTTTTTTTTTTTTACAGGAAAATCAGTGTAATATATTTTTGTTCAAAATATTTTAGTTAAATATTTAGAATTGTGAGGGGATTTTATGATACTTTGCAAAATTTATACAATATTTTTTTTTTTTTTTTTTTCCTTTAAAATTAAACCATTTAGTCTCTACATTTTTGGGTCACACTTGAAACTTGAAATAACTTTTTTTTTTCTTCTTCTTCTACTTTTTTTTCCCTCCGGAAAATCAACGTTTTTTTTTTTTTTTTTTTTTGTTCAATAATATTTTCTGTTAATTATTTAGACTTATTAAAAGATTTTATGATACTATACAATATTTATAAAACTTTTATGAGCTTTTTTCCCTTTAAAATTAAACTATTTAGCTCCTCTCTTTTTGGGTCGCACTTGGTACTTAAAATACATGACTTAAAAAAAAAACAAAAAAACATGGGAAATCAATGTAATGTTTTTGTTCAATAATATTTTTTGTTTAATATTTAGAGTTTTGAGGTGATTTTACGATACTATGCAATATTTGTATAATTTTTATTAGCTACTGTAGTTGCCGGTGGGCAAATATGTTGTATTCACTCCTTCAATGTTAAATTTGAACAGGAGGAGAGCATTTGACATCAGACTCAAAATAACTGCTTTCGACAGATCAATCTTTATTCATAAACACATTAATTATGCATTAAAGTCGAAGAACATTTGATGCAAACCCAAAAAAGTTGTATCTAGCTTATAATTTCTTGAATATGAAACACAACAAATCCATTTGTCTTAAAATAGTGGAAAATACTGTAGAGAAGAATAAAGTGAAGCCATTAAGTTTCCTCAACAGGGTATTGTGTTTTAAAAAGTTAAATGAAGATAAATAAATAAATAGAATGAAGAAAATATTACATCTGTGTAATAAAAAAAAGTTACATATTTTTTTAGACCCCTAGTATTCAATGGCTGACTGTAGTGTGTGATTTCATATAATAATGTAAATGTAAACTCATCACTTGAACTCATCACAACATTATAACAGAATCATAAGCTACTAGTCATAAAAATAATTAGGGTCCTTGACCAATTAGAATGAAACGCATCCAAGCTGAATGAAAGCCTCAATATTTTGCCCCTTACAAGACATGATGTCATGAAAGAGAGAAAAAGATCATCTACAGCAAGGTGGGATGTTTTAAGTGGGATATTATGAAAGCAAAAAGCACTAAACATGACCAAAAACCTTGATTTATTAACTTATTAACACAAGTGTACCCCGTTTGCTCATGATATGTACTTAAGTAATTTGTTCACCAGCGTCTGCTTGGACTTTTGATAATTATACAAAAAAACTATCATCTCCTGTAATATTTGTATTATTTGGATGATGCTAGAGACCTTCATGTTTATGTCGATATATATTTGTCAACAAAAAAATACTTATTAGTAACATGAAAATGAAATTTCTTTTGGGAGGGTTTTCTTCAATGATTTAGGGGAGTGGAGTTGGGAGGTTGACAGACTCATGTGACAGGAAGGAAGTGATGTTATGTTCATGAACGAATCATGCTTTTTGAACGAATCTTTTAGGTGATAATTAAGCCAAATTAGTTTTTTTGTAACAAGTAAAACTGTTCGTTGACTTAAGACAGAACAAATAAGACTTTTTCGCCACCTGCTGGCGTATTTATGTAATATGAAGAAATGGTCACTGAACGAATCTGAACGAATCATTTTGGTGAATGAACTGAAAATGAATGAATCTCTTGAAAGTATTTTTATTTTTATTTTTTTATAATTTTGAAAATGCCTATTTTGAGTGGAAGCAGGAAGGTGATTTTTTTTTCGTGTCTGTTTATTTGAATGTGAGTTGGTTGTTGCTGCCCGCTTTTTTTTAATAGATATGGATGATTAATTATGGGTGATGCTTGATAAGTATGGTTTTTTTTGGTATTATCATGTTTATTGCTGAAATCATGCGTTTTAAACCATATTAGTTTAAACTTCTGATATAGGGTTTTCTGAGAGCACACATCTGAAACACATGGTTGGTTATGTCTGTGAAAATAAAGAGCTTCTTCTTCTTTTCTTGCCAAGATGGGGCTGTGAATGGCTTCCTTGGTTTGAAGCTCACATATTGAGAACACATATTGTTTTCATTTGTCCTGCGTCTCCTAGCAACAAGGCACACATTTCTGAATGAGTCTGCTGTGATTGGAACGACTTGAAGCTCTGGTAATGTATGATATTCAGTTGTATAGTGTATGGTAGCCAGTCTTCCTCTGTCACTATTTACAAATAAATTTGTGCTGGTTTGAGCTGGTCTTGAGCAGGAGTTGTTGTTTAGGACCAGCAGCTATGCTTCAAAACATACCCAACCAGCACATGCTGTTTTTTTCAGCAGGGACACCAGCTCTGGGGGGTGTTTCCCAAAAATAACTATGGTCACAAGTTCCGTCGTTACTAATAGAGCGAAGGACCATAGCTAGCTAACAATACTTTTGGCAAACAGAACCCTTCACTGTCTCTCCACACAACCATTAACAGCCCGTACCCTTGTCCCGGGTCGCTAAAGACCCGAAATATGCCTTTAAGGGATAATAAACATGGCAAAATGTTTCACTGTGACTATATATAATTACATTTATTTTACAAGTAAACTTTTTCATGTTCAATCTTTCAGCAGTCCTGAAATATTTGGTGTCGCTGGGTGGAGTAAACATGAATATTCATAAGTTTTATGTTAAAGCAACTCTGAAAATATTAGTGCGTTTTCACCGGATCACAGAAGATTCTCAACAAGGTAACTATGTTTCAGCGTAGAATGAAATTATGCTTAGAGTATTTGTAAATATGCAAAAGAGATGTGATTTACCTGAGATATAGGCCTAGCTGATAGGCTACGCACCCTCAATAAATGAGCCCACAGCTGTTAAGCACTTCTATAATATTCGTATTTTGCGTTACCTTGAGAGTCCTTAAAATGAGTCATTTAATAACTTTGCCAAAATGTAGCTGTTGGCTCATAATGAAGTTTCTTATAATTATTATTCTGTGCCATTCCTAAACGTTAGCTCAATTATTCAAAAATGTTTTACTCACAAAGGGAAAATCAAATGTTTTTTTTACAGGCATGACCGGGAATATAAAATTCTCAATATTTTTTTTTTTTGTCCAAAAAGATACATTTAGTGGACACAATGCACTATATGGTTACAGAAAAAAAAGAAAGAAAAAGAACTGTGCAAGAATGTGAAAACAAATCTTTAATGATTATTTGTGTCTTGAATCTAATCATATAGTGCCCTGTGGTGCACTGATTCAGATGACAATAATTTTGACTCAAATGTGTGTTGGTGAAGTTGTGAAAATATTTTAACAATGTAATACTTCTATTCTACAGACTTATTACAATTAAAATGTTTAATATTTTATTAACAATTGGCTAAAATAAACCATACAGTAATGTGTACATTTTCATGTCATATATATATATTGCAAATCTGATAGAATTTCCTATAAATTACTGAAACTGGATTAAATCATGTAATTGTAAATGTAAAGTCTTGGTTTTAATCTGGAGAAAACCTTCAGTATGTGTTCATCAAGCCTTTTTAGTTGTATTGAGATACCTTTGATTATCCTGATTCCAAAAAAGTGTGGATTTCAGGAACAAGATGTAGTAAAATTGTATAGTATATGTTTGTTTTTATTTGTTTTTTGAAATTTATTTGTTTTAAGGTTAAAGTTGTAGTTTATTTTTGTAGTATTGCACACAATCCACCATCCCCTGTATCGGACCAAAAAAAAAAAAAAGAGAGAGAGAAAGTATTCATTCTGAGAATTTTTACTGTTTGCAACTGTGTACAACTGACAACCGTCAGGTCAGTTGAAGTGCTAGTGTGAAAGCACACTTAGACAGGGATGGATTATGACACAGTGGTGCCCTGGGCACAGACCGATTTAAGGCCCCCCTCGGTGGAAATTTTGTTCCTTTTTTATTCTGAATTTTCATGACTTGTTAACTATATAATAAAATATCATGATTCTTAAATATAAGTAAATACATTTTTCACCTTTATAGATCATGTTAGTTTATCTTTAATTGGCTATGGGAAAAGTGGCCTAATATTAGTGTAGTCTATTAACTAGGTGAAGTCAGCTAAAATGGGCCATCAGGTAAAATGAGACAAAAAAGGTTGTAGCCTCATATCTCTTTACATTTTTACAGCCAATTATAATAACTGATCTTGCATTGTAGCTACTTGTTGAGATGTAAAAATAATTTAGATTGATCTGAGTTTTTTAAGGCAGGCAGGGCAGAGTGTTACATGAAGCTTGTCAGAGAAATCGTAAGGTAAGCGAGCCTGACATAGTAAATTTCATTCAGCAGCTTACCAACAAAGCAAAGGTTTATGAACAAGGTTTTTGACATGCTCTTTCAAAAAAATTTAAAAAAAAAAAAAAAAAGTTTAATTTAAAAAAGAAACTTCGATTTTTGTGGAAAAGGGTCATTTTAGGTGGAAATGGTTGTTTACGATGTTTTGGGCCACAATTTTCAGCTAAAATGGGCTGCATACACTTTTACACAGACATTGAGGGTGAAAATTGGTTTATAGGCCCAGATATGTATCCATACAAAATCTTAACTGTCTTACTATATATATATAATAATATATATATATATATATATAATATATATATATATATATATATATATATATATAGATATATATATATATATATATATATATATATATATCTGCAATGACTGCCTTTGAAGGGAATGCAGCAAAATATCTAACTGGCCTAACTAGGTGCAATGTTAAGACCTACAGTATAGGAACTATTAAAGTGACTCATGCTCATTGGAAAAAAAAAAATCATTAGTTGTTATGATTATTTTATTTTTTGGTGTTATTAGTAGTTTTTTAAAAAATGGTGGATTTTTTTTGGCTTAATTCTAGCTTGTGTATGAATCCCGTCTTTTAACTTGTACTACTAGATATAGGCCTAGGTGTCATGTCATAGAATATTTTTAATACAACTGACTTTATACTTAACGTAAATTTAATAAAAACACTGTAAGTTGCTAATTATAACACTTTCATTGCTACATAAAGAGAGCAAAGAATATTTACATTATCAAAGAATATTAACTTTAGTCTAGACAGAGTTTAAGCACTCTCAACAACTCCCATTATAATCACTGAAGCTGTTTATTCTGTGAAATGAATATCTTACTTACGTACATCTGCACTTTGTTTATGATGAGAGAATTAATTCGCCAGAGAGCAGCATTCAGTCAGCGATCGCGCGCACTGAACAAAATACGGGCTTTTCAGCGATGACTCATCTGAATGCTAATCAAGCCCGTGATTTTGCTCTATTCAGTCCAGCAGAGGGAGACAAACATCATTCAGATATCTGTTTACATTAGTGAACCAACATCTGTTTACACTAGTAAATGAACACATGCACTGCATTAGGACTGATTGGGTGAATTTGTCTCATTCATCCTCTGTCTGTTCAGTCTCCAGACTGGATCTGCTGTGTCTGGACTAACAGCATCATTCAGCCACAGCTGTGAAATATTTACTTCATCCATCTGTTATTATTATTTTAAAAGACTATTAATTGAAAACACATCGTGAAACAGGAGCTATAACATTTCTCAGTGAGTTGGTGTAATTCAAGAAATATTGTATAATAATGTTAAAGCACTTTTGTTTTGATGAAACATTACTAGTTGTTATCATCTCAGAAATAAAAACATATTTAGTATTATTCTGTTTTTTTGTGTGTGTATATATATATATATATATATATATATATATATATATATATATTCAGCACATTAGCAAATGTACAGTATTATGTACATGGACTGCCAAAAATAATAATAAATAAAAACCTGATTATTCTACAATAATCATATCAAACAATTAGACTGCTGTCGCGTGACCTCATGAGCTCCGGTACATGTTGTGTGTGTGTGTGTTTGTGTGTCGCTGCTGCAGTGGAAACTTTGCTCAATAAATGCTCTATAAATGGCACTGAGTTTTGCGGTGAGCAGCATTGCATTCAGACTCACCCCTGAGCTCCATGTTCTTCTGCAGCTCCTCATTTACACTGACGTGTGTTGCTTTATTTAGATTTCATTTGTAAACCTCTACAGACTTACAGAGCAGTTAAACCAGTTAAAGATCCTCTGAAACCCAGACTGCAGTTCTGTGGCTTTAGTCCGTGTCTGTTTTGAGGCCATTTAGACTATTGTGTACTAATAAACATTGACATAATTATTTTTTTCCAGGTGTATTTAAAATTTCTAACACCTGCAAACTATTAAAATGATTGCTATGCATCATCCAACTTCCTGTTCAATAGGAAATACATAACTGGAAAACTGTGCATGTAATACTGCACGATCATCTTGTCCGGAATGATTATGGGATATTCTGATATAGTTTTTATGCACAGAAAATGTTAATAAAATGAATGGATATAAATTTAAAGTAAACCACTTGAAAGTCTTTTTTTTTAAGGAAAATAAACAACAGCAACAAAAACAGTTTTTCTCTTTTCTTTAAAAAGAAATAAAATAATATTTATTACACTTGTACATTAACAGTTATCAATATAAATATTATAACATTGTTTTTTTTAATGCCATCATGAACACTGATGACAAATATAACACTGTTTTCTGGCACTGAGGAAGAACATCATTTATGATTGACATCAGGTGTAATAATGATATGAAATGGCATCAAAATAGTACATAGTTTCATAACATCAGCAACACAAACCACATTAATATTGATACTTTGGCTAAATATTAAAAAAATAAAATTACTAAAACCAATGTAGTTTTGACTGATATTTCCAGCAGTATTTGGATGTTATGAACAGAGAATGGATTTGTGAGACTCTCTCTCTTCCAGTTTGAGGGAAACTGAAATAACTCTGTCTGGACCACAACTGTTTCTCAGGAAACTAGAAAACGACAGACGGACAGACACTAAACAAAAATAAAACACCAGGAAACATCTGGTAAACTATGTTACATAAAAGATGGAAAGAAAAGTGTGAAATAAATGCTAAAAAATTGTCCTGGCCATTTGAGACTGTTGTATTCCCACCAACAGCCAGAGACAAAGAAAACAACACAAACAGCAACATTAATGAATTCATTTCAATTGTCTTTCCTTTGGTTTCAGCTTAAATCTGAGTTCCACTGTTTTGAGATTTGACTGAATGGATCAGTGAGGAAAGATCAGTCCAGTCATCAGGACGAGTCTGTTTTGTTTCTCAGCATCTGGTGAAGAAGCTCCTGGATTCAGTTCTGGCCACCAGTAATCGCAGCGAATCGCTGGACGTCCGGATGAGCTCTCGTCCACTGACGCGAAAAGACAAAACATGAGAGGATCTTTTGGTCAGTTTTGGTGTCAAGGACACTGAAAAATCATACGAATGCAGAAAAAAAAAAAAGATATCAAAAAACCCTGCTTTGTGGTTGAAGACAGCAAGCCATAGTGAGCCATATCACAAAAAAGGAATGTTTCCCATAATGTTTTTGTTTTTTTAATAAATGGATTTAAAGACATGTGTATTTAAACATAAAATGGCACTGTTCAGCAGCATGTTGAATGTCTGGAGAAGTGTTCACCTGTGGTAGTCCATTCCCACCAGACTGACTCCATTGACAGCGAGGATGCGGTCGCCCGCTCTTAGTCTCTGACTGAGGCCTGCTGGGGAATCAGGCACCACTGACTTCACGTAGATCCCACTCACTCGCAGAGGAGTTTTCTATCAAGACACAAGATTAGCGATGACTACATGATGACCAACAGCAACAGGAAATGAATGAGTTTGATTCTCCTCTGTATCAGTCTAATGAGACCGCTGCATTTGTTTGAGAGCGTCTTGACTCACACGGGGCAAGCAGATGTTATATTGTCTCTGAAGGCTCAACCACACAGTCATCGGGTTCGTACTTCATCTTATTGTTAACATCAGCTCTATCTTTTCAATGACAGTGCAGTTTCTGGGAAACGCAGGAGGTCTTCTCACATTCAGTCAAGCTCTGGACTCATTACCGGCTTCAAAAGAAATTCAGTGTGTCCAACGCAAACCCATTCACCCCCTACTGAGCCGCTTCTCGTAAAACAAACCCCTCCACACATGTACCTCATAGCTGACACCTAAGTCAGCAATACCAAGTCATTTACAGGACCAAACTCTCAGAGGAGGCGAACAAAACAACCCTAGAGACTATGGCTCTGTTCCAAAAGCTAATGAGCTTCCTACGTAGGCAGCATTTTAGGGCATCACTTCTGATGTGAAGGCTTTAAAAACTACAAGATTATGCTGTCGCCCATGTCAGCTTTGGCTAAAACCAAATCTAAGGTAGCAACACATTTACCAAAAACCTAACGTTGCATTATGTGTCCTTTGCATAGAAGACAATCCAACAACACACTGCGACAAGTTCAGTGAAGAAACCTTGTCTGAAGATACTGTTTATTATACATATAATTAAATAAAATAGGCCTACTTTACCAAATATGAGCGTGTAATCATATAAAGCAATAGTGTCTTGGATTAAATGCTTGATTTATTTGGATTACTTTTAAAGTGTCAACATTTTGGGTGAATGGATTTTCAAAGGAGGAAGAGAATTCTCTCCAGTGAATGACAGTCTTATGGGTTTGTAATGACATGAGTGTGAGTAAATGATGACAGAATTTTCATTTTTGGGTGAAGTATCCCTAAGGGAAGTTGAGATGCTGTCTATGAAGGCTGCAAGGTATGTTTTGGGACAAAGCCTGCATGCACTTAACTGTACAGATCTAGTGTAGCCCTGATTATTTTTAGTCATAAAAGCTGTAGATTGGCCTAGTTTTGAAGCTGTTGAGAAGTTGTGCAGCACGTGCTCAAACTGCATCACAGTTTTCATTTGACCAGCATGTTTTATATGAAGCACTGTCATTCTGTATATAAAACAGGGTCATTTCATCAGCTTAATCACAATGAAGGAACAACGAGTATGCTATTATGTATATAGTCTAGGAGAGCCATGTACACTAGCACAAGGGCGAGAGAGACAAGTACACTAGAACAGAACGATAAATAGAAAAGAAAAATACAACAAACATCATTCTCACCATTCCATCCACCAGCGCCAGCCCAAGACCATGAGGTCCTCTCATCAGCTCTACGGTGCACACTTCATCTCTATCATCCTCATCCTCCTCTGTTCTGTGGTTTCCTGTGATGCCGTTCTCTACTGAGAAAACAAAATCAAACACATCACATTATCAGCAGAGTCTTCACTAGTCCAGAAGCACAAACAAACCAGATGTCACTGAATGTCCAGGTCATACATCACCTCATATTCAGAAGAAAGAAATAAGAAATTATAAGGTTGTTTCCAGGATTGTCAAGATTATTATAACTCTGATTATTTCATGACAGTCTAAATGAAATCCGAATTGAAAATGAATAAATAAAATAAAGAAGTCATCTGACAGATATCAATTTTCACAGGGTTGGTTTTGGTTTTTCATAAACATCAGTCATTTCTTCATATTGTGTATGATACATAAGTTTGAGCCCTGATTTTACGATGTCTTTTCATGCTCCCATAAAGATCTTCTGGTTGGTGGAAACACAGGGTTTTCCTCCAGTGCTCGGTCACCCGGCCAGCGTCCTGAACAATGCCTTTCCCGATTAAGATTCCAGACAGCAAGCCAACTGTAAATTCCCATGATGCTTTATTCACTGCTCTTTTTTTCTCCTGACATCACCACCTCTCTGTAATTCCTGAACCAGATTATAGGATTTGTGCCACAACCAAAAAAGCAGAATGAATTAGTGACCAAAACCAGTGTGGTCTAAGCAGAGTCCCTTTGATTAGGAAAATCCACACTAGACTTTAGAAAGAGGTGGCGACTTTAGAGACCAGTGGGCACAGGATGCCACATGTAGGGCTCTACCACTCTTTATGTAAATGTACTATATTACTGTAAGTTTGAGTGAAGCAATGATTTTATTTCATACTGCACTTTATTTTATAACAGTGTACGCTCTACATTCTGACTCAACTGCATCAGAAGTAGTCATACAGTCATACAGCTGGAAAAGTCCACTCTCACATCAAAACAACACACATGCATCACTGTTTCTTGTGAATGTGCATCAGATAACTATGCAAAGTCAAGATCATTTAGGAAAGAAGTTTTTATGTTGCTTCATAAAATTGTGATTCAACCACTGGAGGCAGAAGTATTGCTTTTTATGATGCCTTTATGAACTTTTTGGAGCTTGACTGCTTTGGTGGAATTGAATTTCAGTGGAGGGACAGAAATCTCTCAGGTTTCATTAAAACTACCTTAAAATTGTGTTTTGGAAATTAAGGTGATGGTGAATAAATGATTTTTTTTTTATTTATTTTTTTTTTATATAAAATTGCAGTTATACTGAATATCATAACATGTACTGAATCATTTCTCGTTACTGATGAAACAGCAAGAGTTATTATTGTTTTCCTACAAATGTCTCTACAATAGGTTTTTAAATTGCTACAGAAGCCTTATGAGCTACTGGGTCTTTGTAGTAATATTTAGGCTGAGGCCAAATTTTGATTGCTTAATTTCCAATAACGATTCTTTTAGTACTTCTAAGGAAGAAATAAAGTGCTCAGGAATGCCAGTTCGGAATATTAACCTGATCCCAACACCAGATACAAAGACTCACTCTTGAAGTTGTTCAGTGACCTCACTTGACCATTGCTCATTGTATAAATATATTACATGTGGGAGAGCATTCTGGACAGAAGGGGGGCTTGTTTCCTTGTGCAGCCAGAGCACACAAACCCAACTCCACATCAACACCAGCACCTCCCTTACGCCTCCAAAGTCAATTAACCCTGCCTTTGAAATCAGGGAACACGCTATGGGATGAAAATATCTGAGATATTTCTCAGAGTACAGCTGACAATCAAACAGAAGATGAGTAGTACTAGTGCTCAAGTAGGTTTAAATCTTTGTAAAACTAAATGCATATGCAAGAAAAAATTGTATTTTTCCATTTTTTTTTGTTCATAAAACTTGTAACTGGAAAGGTTTTTAGCCAGAATCTGGTGGAGAGAAGCAGTTCAGCATGTGTTTTAGCATCTGCTCGGTCATGGTGAAGTGATGTTACCTTTCCTGTGCTGGCGTGCCGTCTGCTGCGCTGCCCCCTCCAGCAGGCTGGCTTCTAGCTCGGCTTGCTCAAGACTCTGAGGGGTTGGTTTTGTCAGCAGGCAGGAGGGGTCGAGGGCCAGACTCTTGTGGTACCCCAGGTCTGTATTTCCCGACAGGCTGTTTTGGAGCTCCAGGCACTTGAGTTTTTGGGTCAGGACGGCCTCACACGTGCTCAGGTTACTGTGAGACCCCCGAAACTGAGGAGGTGTCAAGCTGACATGGTTCTGATCCTTCTCCTCTGAGTCCTGGGAGGTGATTGGTTCAGATGCTGTCTCTTCAGTCAAGTTACTGCAGGAGCCCTGAATGTATCCGAAATGTCAAAAATAATTGAAACTATATTTCAAGTCAATTCATTTATTTGTATAGCATTTTTCATGATACACAACGTTTTAAAGCAGCTTTATAGAAAGTCATGTTGTTAATAATGCATCAGTGCTTTAACATAGAGCAAGTTTTAGGGCTGAGCGATATGACATTATGTAACAATTATATGAGGGATCCTCCAGATTAAGATCTGGCTATATTGTATTACTGGTATGTAATATTGGTCATTTCAGTTTTATTAAGAGATTTAAATGATGGTCAATTGGGTTCTATTAAGATATTAAGATTTAAATATTGTTTGGTTTTGTTCAAAGCAAGAGTAAGAGATTCTCAAATTATTAATGAAAATTATGATTGGACATCATATGTTAAAAAGTCTGATTTTCCAGGAAAGTAATTAAGAAATTTAGACAATGCTCAGTTTTGTTGTAAGTGAAATAAAACAGAATGCATCAAGGAAGATTCTGTTGTCTTAAGTGTAAAATAGCCAGTCAGAGTCTGATGTGTTTACCTATTTTTCAGATTTAATAGCAGTCATTTAAGCAACAATGATAAGAAATCTAGGGTAGGTTTATAACTACAGCAGAATACCTATACTGACTTTAGTTGAAAATTACTTATTTCTAAACTACAGGCCAACATTCCGAAATCTACTGTCAAACCAGTTTTAAACCATTGCAATAAATGTCTGTTGATTTTCCGTGGTGTCTGTAGGGAGTTAACAGCATGGAGGAGGTTTACCTGTGAGGGCTGTTGGTCAGACTGTGTCTGGCTGTCTGGGAGAGACTGGATAAACTCCTGCAGATGCCGGAGAGGAGTGAACAGCCCTGGCTCTGTGATGGGATTTCCCAGCTCCAGATTAAAAATGCTGCTGGGCAGGATTAGAGGAGGATGGTTGTCGAAACTTTCCAGGATATTAGCTAAAAGAAAATATTTTTGTCGTCAGGCACTCAGGCAGAAGAACAGAGAATCTCAGTGAGCTAAAGAAAAGCATTGAAGACATCACTCTAGCCTAATCTTATAAATTAAATTAAACAATCATTCACCTCACTATATGTTTAAAAACAGAAATGGTGCTTTACAAGAGATTTTGGAAATGACAAATGGTTAAATATTGTCATTGTATCATCCAGTTACAAAACAAAGTGTTTGTGTGTTCATATTTGGGCTCACAGGTATTGAGGGCAGCCGCTGCATCCTCTGGAGATGGCGTCCAGCACGGAGGGCACATCCGAGCTGTGTTGTACTCTCTTAGCATGTGATGCAGCTGTGCAGGGTTCAGATGAATAAACTCAGCTCTCAGAGTGCACCATGATGCCTGTGAACACACATACAGATGCATAGAAGAATTAATCTTCAAGGGACCTGGCTGTGATTGGGCCAAAAATTCACACGTAAGACATTTTTCTCAGCACAGTTAACTCTATTCAGGACATAAGTAATGTAAGTGTTGAAGCAAAACTGCAATCAGTTGGTGCAAACATTCACAGATCACACAGATCAATTTAGATGAAAGCTGTGTATAGTCTGCATATGCATTTTCATAACAATGAAATACCACGGTTTCTAATAATATCACCTAAAGGGAGTATGTACAAGGAGAAAACCAAAGGACCTAAGACTGAGCCTTGTGGAATACCCTTCCTTAGCATCAGAGCACCATATTTTACACAGTTAAATTTACACAAACTAACTGGTAGAATCTAAAATAGGCTAGTACCTGTTTAGAAATGTTAGCATTGTTTTCTATACTGTCAAAAGCAGCACTAAGTTCAAGTAAAACAAGCAGAGAAATACAACCCTGGTCAAATATCATGTACTCTCAGTTTATTTCTATGCCATAATGAGTATAATAGGGTGGACACACCAGTTTGTAGTATTTTTGATTAAAAAAGGGTATACAATTGCTCATTTAGCAAGGGTACATCATTTGTAATGACATATGCCTTAATTTGACAAGCAAACTCTATTCTCGTACAAACAAAACATATTTAAAATACCACAAAGGAAATACAGCCAAAACAGTTCACCAAACATCACTAAACATTTGTTTTCATTCTCCTTTAGTGGTGTCTTAAGAATAGTCTATCTTAATAACAGGGTAGTGTTTTCTTCTGTGTCATTCTGAATCTAGAACAAAACAACATCCAGTACTTGTAATTAAACCAGTTTCTTCACAAAATGTAGGAAACAGCGGCTGGGAAAGAACATTGTAAAAACTCATCAGCACAACAAACTCCAGCAGAAGCTGACAGGATATGTTTGGCAAATGGTTAAGGTTACAGCTTAGTATAATTCAGCCGAGAGTTCATCTTTATTAATGCTATTTTTGTTTATATTTTCAGCGTTTCATTCAGTTTAATTTGAATAAAGAATACAGTTCACATGTTTTGTGCAAAAACATAAAAACACTATCATATTTAAAATATATAAGACAATCTATTAAAGGATGAATGTATATTTTACAGAAAATTGCTTAATTGCATTTACCAATTATATATAAATCTAAGTGATTAACTATTCTAGGATAAATGTAGTGAGAAAGTTTTAGCTGATGCATAGACATTTTTGAGAAAAGCCTCAAACACGTGATGGGTGGTGTCACATTAGTCTGGAAAAGCCACAAGACTGACTAAAGTCAAAACACAGTCATGTTGTTGCTTTCGACCATGTGCATTAGAAGAATGCTAAATATTTAATGAAGCCAGGTCTGGTATAAGGTACCCGTTTTACTAATCTGACACTACTTTGGAGTATAACTGGAATATGAAAAGGATATACTAGAACCCAATCCCATAAGTACAACAGGTCTAGACATGCATGTGGAAAACTGCTCAGATCATCTTGGATAAATTTGATGAGAAATATTTAGATCTCTGATTTTGTTTGCAGACTTGACAAACCTGAGAGCACAGTTTAAGACACTGTTGAGGGACACATTTGCTAGTTTTTTTCTTAAGAAAATGTCTGTAATTACTTTTCATTTGATCTTGCTGTCTATAAGAAATAACTGAGACATCAAGTCCTTTTGTGATTTTTCTTTGCTATGGACACTCACAAGCAACAGTCTGGGCTGAAGAGTCTGGATGACCGTCCCAGAATAGATTGATGGAAAAGAGGAAAAGACATCTGAAACTATGTGCAAAAATGGTTGTTTTACAAACCACAAACTGTGACCTCATGCCACGGGTGGAACCTTAACAACCAGTCTCCTAGAAATTGTGACATGCAACCATTGTTTGTTGACAGGATAGAAGAAGTTAACATTCAGTAATTGCACACTGGATGATACTTACAGACATATGCGGTTTCATTTGTCTCGACAAGTGCTACATGTGCTAATATTATTAGCTAGAACGGTACAGTTCCTCAAATTTTAATGTTGGCTAGAGTTGCTGAAAACTTTAAAATATTTTCAAAAAGCTGTCTGAAGGTTATATCACCCTTATGTTGTTTAAGTAGTTTAAGATCTATACAGCATTATGAGTGAGATAGATTTAGTGATTGCTGCAGTGTTCTGAGTAATTGGCAGGGTTCTAGCACATACTGTTTCACTAGCACAAACTCAATTTCAAGGGTGTTGCTAAAATGTTCTAAGTTGTAGAATGTTGTGTTCCTAGGAAAGTGCGAAGGTATTGCTGTATGGCTGCTAAGTAGTCACTAGGTGGATACTAAGGTTGTCTGTTTGGTTGATAAGGTGTTGCTAGGCAAAATACCCTTTCACATTAGCTGCGTTTCCATTACATATTTGCACAAAATGGAGTGCCTCTTCTGAAACGTGCCATGGCGAGGCTGGTATAAACACCAGCATTGACTAGAGTGGCCGCAATCAGCTCCAATGGCCGTGTCAGAGCCGTAATGCAGTGTAAACAAAGGGTTATCCAAACATTAATGGCAAGGAATGCCCCTTACACTTGAGATCGGCAACATATGACATGTTTCTTAAAGGTTATAGTATGTTGAAACATTATCATATGACTTTTTCGGTATGCCATGTGATCAGAAAATGTGGAAATGAACGTTTCCATTGCAGTATTGCTAAATATTCCTTTTTCGTATTGACTGAAAAACAACCTCATGCGAGCATAATAACTTTTTTTGCGATATATGGGCATTTTTTGCGAAATTGATGTGTTTCCATTAGGCGTATTTCTAATTCGCAATTTTAATTTGCGCAATTTGAAGAGTAATGGAAACAGCTATTTACAGCTATTAATTTCGTGGCATGCAAAATTGACCTCCTGTTCACACAGCTCCTGTTCTACTCTCCTCTGGAAATGAACATCTTTTGGTCTATTGTTTGTCACAGATAATGAAAAAGCAGCTTTAGACAGATACAGAAAAACTCCAATCAGTTGGAATAAATCATACTATTTCAGAAAAGGCAGAACGACGTGTTGAGTTTGGTGGAATAGAAACGCCCTTAATCTAATTTGGAAATTATGTTTTTGAAAAAAAACAAAAAAACACTTCAATTACAGTTTCAAACTGTTCTAAGTGCATTTATGGTTGACGGCAGAATGCAGAACAAGTAAACAGAGCGGTCATGTGAGAGAGCGAGTTTAAAGTAAACTCAGCTCATTCAAAACAGTGAGATCATACTAGCCCCTCCCACCCAGAGCTAGCTGTAATCCGGCTCTCACGACTGCTGTGTGAAACCCTGACAGCTTAAGAGCTTTAAAGGTCAAAGTTCACCAGTCAAATGACAGTCAGACTCTCAACCACCGTGAGCCGCTTCACGAGACCTGTAAACCCCCCGCGGCACAGGATGTGTTTGGGTGGCGTGCTGTAAACTTTGTACTGTCCTCTGTTATTGTGCCTTTGATTTATGGTACGATAAGCTATAAGAGAAACTAATTTCCTTATGCACAAAAGAGTAAACAATGGCTTCTGAAGGAAGTTAACAGGTTTAGGACCAGACAAACAGCTGTTTTGAGTTCTTCTATTTCCTGTTAACCCAGGTACTAAAGTCTCTCCTGCTTGCGGCACTCCGTCAACATTGTGATGACTTAACTGAATAATACACATTTATTTAGGATTACATGACACACTGTCACAGATGAATCCATTGGCATGTTCTGACAAGCTCAACAGGGTTTTATTTATGTGATGAACAGAAAAACTGCATGACTCAAGATGTAAATATGACCTTTGTCATGAGATTGATGGCATCATGCGGTTTTATTGAATGAAGCTGATACTGCAGGCAATGCTGTTGGCTTGTGAAACAGGTTTGCTCAGCGTTTCTTAAAACATCACGTCATTTTTATAGTCCTAGTGGCTGCTTGATGACCAATAAAGGGCTTTATCAGGATAACTGATACTCACAACCTGTCAAATCAGCAGTCAAACCCAGATTATAACCTCCAACACACCTTGCTGTCAAACCCAAATTCATTCTTCTTTGCAACTAAAGAGCTGCTTTATTCACAGTTTAGTGAAACTAGAACAAGATGTTCGTCAAAAGGAAACTGAACAGACAATATAGGAATGCACCAACACCATTTTTGACACACCAAGCAAGTAGAGTACACAATTTCTTTTGGTAGTCACCGATACCCAGGGTTCCCACACTTTATGACCAATGCATTTCTTAATAAGGGATTTTTTTAGACCGATTCACTAATGAATCATTCAGACGGATATGAGAACTGTTTTGACTAATTTCTTAAAAGCAATTCAAGAGAACAATTTTCTGGAAAATTTCAGAGTATAACAACAACAACAAAAAAATGCAACACTTTACAATATGGTTCCATTTGATGACATTAGGAAACTTCAGTGGTTAACAAGATTAACTATTACATTCAAATTATTATATTAAAATCAAAAGTTGAATCTGTTAATATTATTTAATGGACCTGAGCTAACAAACTAACAATGAACAGTTGCATTTGTATTAAAACATATATTTACAAAGATTAACAACAACTTTAACTAATTAATTTCCCATTATTATTCAATTTTAATGCATTATGTAATGTTACCAATAGGACCTTATTGTAAAGTGTTTATATTCACTATAATAAACTTCAATGATGTTTAAGATTTTACTAATTTCATGACTTCTCCATATCTGGAGAAAAAAATACAATAAATAAATAAAATAAAAAAAATATATAAAATAAATAAAATAAATAAAATTCCCTGATATTTCCAGGTTCTCCATGACAATAAGAAAGAACACATTGGGTAGGTTCACCCCAGATATTCCAAATCAAAATTTGCCCCAAAATTAAAGAAATTATATTTTGTTTACAGAAAATAAAATGCAATGCATTTGAATGCAATAAAAAAAACAATTCTCATTAGGATGCATTATTAATCTTAATGGTCTTAAAAACGCTTCAATACTGTCTGCAAAATATCCATTTACAAAATATTGTTAGATTTATCAGCCGATATTGTTTTTATTCTGTGTAGTTAGAGGTTGTTTTTTCGGGGGGTGGGGGGTGTATTTGGTTTTTATTCTGTGTAGTTAGTATTTTTTTTTGTGTGAACTGCAGAATAAAGGCACATCTCTAGTGCAATACACCTGTAAATACTTTGTAATTGTATCTGTGTAAGCATTTGTGAAGCAGTTCAAAGGGTTTCTGACCTGCAGGAGGGTCTCCTTGGGAGTAGCGAGCAGGTTGACAGCTGAAGAGAGCCTCTGGAAGAAGTCAGCAGCCAAATCTCCCATGCCAATGCTCTGAATCCAGTCCATCAGCAAATCCAGATTGGCCCGGATCTGCACTCCTCGAGACCACTGGTAGAAGCCACCTCCAGACCCTTAAAAAACAACCATATCAATATTTATTCAGAAGTCTCAATCAGTGCTAGAGCTTTTCAGTAATTGTCAAAAGTCACAATCTCAAAAAATGTCAAAATCTCAATTCAAACTAAACCAGTTTACATTTTGTCATAATTTTGTCCGGCTCCAGCAGACTATTGTCATGCAAACAGCTGTGCTATGCAGCCAGTGTTATTTACACCTAGGTAAAATTCACACGCTTGTGAAAAATTTCCTGTCCAAACAAAGTATCAAGACCACTGGAGTGTGAACAGACGGTTAAACAAAGTAGTTCACACCACGCTCTCTCGCCTCACACGTTGTAGCCATTGTGGCTTTGGTGTAAACAGCTTGTGCAACAGGTCCTCAGAAGGACGCTGAGTGCGTGTGCTCACCTCTCTCCATGAGCGTGTTGAAGAGTGAGGCGTTCGTGAAGAAGAACAGGTAGGTCAGCAGTTGAGATGTGATCTCGCTGTGCACCTGGAAAGTGTTGAGCAGGTGCAGTGCCTCCTTCAGGACGTCCAGGATTTGGCTGACCCCTGCAGGCATGCGCAGCTGACCGCTCTCAGAGAAAGGGTTACTATCCAGCAGCCCCGGTAACATGGCATACATACTCTGGCAGAGGGAATGGGAAAAAATGTTTGTTTACTGTGCTTACCAATCACTTAAATATATGATATGATAGCTTTATTAAGAAAAACTCTATACAAACTGGCCTAACCACCCCGTATATAACACATCAATTCAGCTTTGTCATCACAAAAATAAATTACATTTAAAAATATATTCAAATAGAAAACTGTTGTTTTAAATTGTATTAATATTTCATAATATTACTGTTTTTACTGTATTTGTGATCCTAAAATTGCAGACTTGGAGAGCATAAGAGACGTCTTTTTTTACTGTATTTGTGATCCTAAAATTGGAGAGCATATGAGATTTCCTTACAATAACCTTACTTTTGAGTGGTTGTATATATGTATCGATCCTAAATATAAATATTTATAATAGTTTAAATCGTCAATGTATAGCTGAATATGTAATACCAAAGTCCTTTTAAGACAAGTCATGTCACTCGGCGGCCATCTTTGAAATGCCTTTTGGGCATGCAAGTGCAACTCCTATCTCTTTGAATGGGGAAACATCAAATTCTCCAAAACTGTTCACTAAGCTTATGATTAAATTCCAGATCAGAAATTACCAAAGAAATCTGACAACAACTGTGTAATAAATGTTATTTCTTTTGCTCAAATAGCGTTATAAATAGCTTATTTTTCAGGCTAGATCAGCCAGTGTGCATGTGCAGTCCTAAGTGCACGACTGTTTCTGTAGCAACCGGGACTTCTAACGGCAACTGCAGTGACACAATGACTTTCCTGATTAGCGATTGGCTCTTTTATTCAGAAGGTGGGGCTTCCTGTGATTGAGCAGCCATATTGAGCATGCATTTTTTTCCCATTCAAAAATATACGAGTGACATGTCTTGGGTATTCTATAGTCTTTGGTAATACATAACCCTATAAATATGTATGTAAACTCAATGTAAATGTAACACTAAAACATGAAAGCACAGGACAGAGCAATACAGGTCACATTATTTGTGCTTTCAGTACAGAGACCGTAGCCAGGAGCAGTGCTGTGTGCAGTTCCTGAACATCGCGTCTAAGCCAACAGGAAGTACGGCACAGGCTGGCTTCCTCTCAGCTGGGTGATATGCGGCTGTGACTGGACTCTGGAGAATGTCTCTGCCCTAAATGCCCATTGTTACAGCACCAGTGAGAGTCCTGAGAATCATTCAGATAAGACTAAAGCAGCAGATGCATCTCACATCCACACTCACTTTTCCCACTGACTAAACCACTGCTGCCCCTCAGGAACAGATAAAAGGATTCTGTAAACAAAGAAGCACCGAGCAGATAATCGTGCCAGACAGAAACTCAGGCAAGACTGAGAGCTTAGCGGGAATTCAAAAAAACACAGCATACTGTTCCAAAACCTTGAAATAAAGGAAAATATCAAACAACGTTCACCAGGAAGTTGTTTTTAAAGCAAAAGGAAATAGGGAAAGAGAAACGTTCTGGCAAGACCATACGCTGCAAATGAAACGTCAGATTTCAAACTAAAGGTAAGGCCACATTTGCGAAATATCAATATTAAACAGAAAAAAAACAGGATTTTTAATTACAAGCCTGAAATACACTGGGACTCTTATTTTAAAATCTATATGCTCTACTTTTTATGTCTATATACTGGCTGGTCATTTAAATAGATGCGGGTGATAAAAATATGTACTACTGTTACAACAAAGTTACAACAGTCGATCGTAAGCAATTGCCATAAATGTGCGTTTTTGTTAATTGTGAACTGCTCTGAAGCATTGAGCCTGTAGAACATGCAATAGCGCTACATTTTTTAATATAACAAATCGCTGCCTCTCTTAAACGAGGGATTTTGTTTTCTGTTGTTGCAAATGTTAAATGCTCGTAGCATTACGGACACATTACTGAAATTGTGGTGAAAAAAAATTTGGTCTGTTGTCAACAGTATGCCTATGACCATCCATTGCGAATAAAACATTTTCAATGTAAAGATTCGGTCACTACCACCAATTTTTTGCAAAATTTCGCAAACAAAAAAATTCCATTGTCTACTGTCAATAGTGTAGTAATCTGTGAAGCACAGCTCACTCAGAAGTCTCAAAAATCAAACCAAGCAGCAAATTTGTGACCAATCTGAATCTGTTGCGAAATCTGCAAGGGGAAATTATTCGCGTTCACGCGAAACCGCCAATCGCATGGATTCCTATTGAAATGACAGCGGTAAATGTGACTGTACCTTAATACAACTCTTAAAAACAAACACACAAACACACTGGCAATTTGTCAGGGCACAGCAGCGGTTAATGAAGCTAAAATAAGTGCTTCACACTTATCACACTCCATGCACTTCAGCCATATGAGGTCACTGAGAAACTAACCAGAGCCAGAGGTCCCGCCCCCATGACTCATCACTGACACATTCTTGCCTTGCCTTTTGGTCACAGCCATGACATCAGTGTTCATTGTCATGACTAAGAGATGCCTGGATCCCACCATACACAACAACTGATATACAACGGCAATACCTAATGCTATGATAAAACCATTCCCAACATGTCTTATTAGAAAAGAAGTAAATACTCTTAATTACAACGTGTTTAATGATCTGTATGCTTTTTTACAATGGAAATATAATTTCCTGTCACCAACCAAAACCCTTACACAGTCTGACATCACAGGTAACAGATGTCAGACTGGCTTCTACAAGGAAATTTCAATGGTAATGATTTATAAACTAAACTCCTGGTAACTGTTAATTTCCTGTTGGGCGTTATGACTGCTTTAACTGGACACTGCTCTCGCGTTCTGACGATGAGAACAGAATATTTCCTGCTCAGGAAACAGATGAACTCTCTGAGTCCAAATGTGGAGGTCCACAGCTGCTTCTCCGTCAGGCAGAGGATGGGTAACTATGGGCTTCCTGTCTGCTCCACTGACGTCCTCTTAACCCCTGATATATCAGTTGTTTTCTAGGACAAGACTGAAGTGACTGGACCGTGAAAGACATAACCTTTCCATTTACTATTTATCCACAAAGTTAACCTGCAACAAATGCGTCACATCTTTGGAATTTCGTGTCTTAAACTAGTCTGTACTTCAAGGTGACTTCATCACCTACATGATTTTCTGCACCACTGAACTGATGCAATAATAAATAACTCTGACATAATTTAATAGAGAATGAGTTTCATGACATTTCGTTGAGTGTTATTTTAGCACTTCTTTAATACTGTTATACAGTAGCATTATTCATATTTTTAATTAGCTCTTTTTTTTAAATGGTCAGTTTTTTATTTTAATATTAGTTTAAGTTTTAGTCTTCTATAATGTGCATTTTTCAGTTTTTGTTATATTTTTATACATCCCTATTTAGCATTTAATTATAGTTATTTTAGTTTTATTATTAATAGTTTCAGTACTTCAACTTACTAAAGTACGTCAGTTCTTTTATTTAAACATTACACATTTTTTAAGTTAGTTTTTTAATCCTAATTTTATTTACATGTTATTTTATTTCAGGTTTATTTCAATCACCACCATTTATTATAATTTTTGTTTTAGTTCCCAAGGAGGCATATAAAACATTAAAGGAATAGTTTATTGAAAACTAAGCAATTCTCCTTATGTTCAATGGAGAAAATAACAATAGACAGAAAATAACAATTTCAGTCTGATTGAACAATGTCTTTAAGTCATTTATCAAGGACACCTACAGCATGAAAATAAATGTTGTCAACATCGTGTTCCAAAACATTCCACGCTCGTTTAAGAGAGGCAGGGATTTGTCATTAACTTGAGCCTTGAAAAAATACACAGTTAATGTGTTTGTTTTCGATTCTTTTGGGAGGAGAGAACAAGTTATCTTGCTCAACGATGGCTATGGCATATCCCAATGTCTCCACTGAACCTTGTTATGACTTTATTTTGGCTTACAGACTGGAAGCGCAAAATGGTGTTTACACGGTTATGTCCTGTTTCACATATTTTACATCCTTTAAGGATAGGAGGAACATATTTCATGTAATATAAACATTACGTATCAAGAACAATTAGTAAAAGGTTATACTTTCAGTAGTAATATACTAAATATAGTACTTAACCACACAAAAACTTTAAATAATTTAATCAATAGACAGACATAATGGTCATTCATTTGCACTTACTTTAGTGAGATAGTAGACACACTGCTGGAAGGTGAACATGATGACTTCCTCTAGGACTGTCATGGCCTCCTCGCTGGCAGCACGTGTGGACTGGATCTGACAATCCATTGATTCTGAGCAGATGGAGACATGATGTTACTGCACATTCACAAAAGACCTCTCAAGTACCAGCATTCTTTTGTTCTGAGACAAAAAGCTGAAATGAACCAATAACTAAAGCAACGAGGCCTTGTGTCACAGTAATCGAACACATATTTAGTATAATTTGGGACAACACAGAGTGAAGGCTTGTACCTTTGTCCATTTCCTGTCTGTCCTGCTGTCTCCATGTTAAGAGCAGGGGGACCTCATGTTGGATGAAGTGCAGCAGCTCAACAGAGTTGGACATCCACAGCACCAGCGGCTGCAGGCCTGGGATCAGATCCTTGATGTTCAACACATGCTGCTCTGCTGATGTATCACTAGTGTTTCTGTAGCATAGTAAGCACAATGGTTACAAGATATACATTCATTTATTCATCCATCCATCTGTCTGCCTATCCAACAAACAATCATCCATTATTCATCAGGCCAACCAAACATTGATTCTCCAAATCTACCATCTATCCAACTATACATCTCTTTGTTCAACCAACCATCCAAATATCTAAACAACCATCCACTTACCTGTCTAACCAATCAACCAGCGATCTAAACAGCCATCCCTTCATCTGTCGGTCTGACTAACCAACCTACCACCTATACATAAAAATATCTGTACCTCCAACCAACCAGACATCTATCTTTCTCTATAAGCTTGTTCAACCATATATCTATCCATTTGTCTAACCAACCATCCGTCTACCTTTTGGCCTGTCAGTCTAAATATCTGCTTAAAATAATCAACCAACCAACCATTTACCTCTGTAACTTTATTATTATTATTATGTCTCTCCAACCAACCCAGCAACCAACTATCTTTCTATCTAACCAATGATCTATCCAGCTGTGTCTACCCATCAACATTTCTATACATCCAACTAATTAACCAATCATCTGTATGTCTACATATACCTATTGATTGGTCTGTCCAACTAATTGTCCAGCTTTACATTTATGTCATTTTGTCTAACTAGCCATCCATCTATCAACCTTTCTGTCTGTCTACATGTCTGTCCAACAATCAAACCAATCACCATATCATTGTCTAACCATTTATATCCAACCACAGATCTATACATTTATCTCTCTAACCAACCTTCAATCATCAACTATCCATATAACCATTTATGTATCTGTCTGTCCAACCATCCATCCAATCAACCAAACATCTGTCTGTCTAAAAGTCCAACCAACCAACCACCTTAACAACTAATTGAATAAGTCAAAGAAAAGCTTGTTTCACTTTGTGCAATGATGTCAGTGACTTCACAACCTTCTATACCTATACACTTGCTAAACCTTTCTATGTTTTTTTCTATAAAAAGCATGCAAACCATAATCAAAAAATCAAAGATGTTGAAGTTAATTTCCCCCCTTTAGTACTTCCATTTTAACCACTAAGCTGTATACCTCACCACAATATGGAGGGAAAAGATAAAAAATCAGGATGTAGACTGAGCGGAAAACATCAACTGATAGAAACTGCCAGCTCTCTGCTAGCCAAATATACAATTTGCACGTGAGACAATCAAAGCCTGAACAGCTTTAACACTGCTGTCTGTCTGCAGACAGATTTATTACTGTACACTTCAACAGTTAATCACATGCTCAAGTGGCCCTGTATCGGGTCATGATTGGGCACCACAGAGAAAACAAAAGTGAATTGAGCACCCACAGCACCATGGGTGATAATGAGCTAGTTACTGCCGTCTTTTAAGTTCCCTGCTCTTATTTCAGAGAGGCGAGTGAAAGAAGAATAATGGTTTTTGAAAGAAATTGCAGAAAGTCTCACATGTCTGGCTGCAGAGCTGCGAGTTCTTTTGTTCTTTCCTGTAGAGGAGAAAGAGGAAAAAAACATTTCAGAAGAACAGATCTGTTTAAGTGTACCACAACCTTTAATTTCTTTGTCATTTCATACAGGACATGTTCTCTACTCAGATGGTTTTAAAATGCATCATATGGAGATTATAGACTTCAATACACCATAGTACTAAATGGTTACTAAATACATGCAATATACATGTTACTCCAAGGTACTTGTTGGATGTTCCATAATCTATTCTTCCAGCCTACATAGTAAGATGGTACTATGGTGGTACTCCACAGGTATTTCAAAGAATACCAATGACCTATCATGGTATTTATGTCAAAAAAACTCCATGGTATTACTATGGTGTTGGCTGCTTTTTGTACTCTGTAAACTCCCACTCACCCACATGGTGAGCTGGACTTGATTAGCGATAGAGAGCAGCAATTTCCGGAGGTGAACCAACTCAAAGTTGGTGGCAGAGTGTTGAATGCACAAACACAGCAGAAAGGCTGGAGTAAGTTTGGGTTCTTCCTCTCCTGGGTCCACCATACTGAGAATCTTCTCCAAGACTTGATCTTCATGCTGTATCTGATAGGACAACGACAGCACCTTGCCCTCCAAGTCCCTCCAGCGGGCGGCCATTTTTTGAGTTCTCCTCCTCCTGACAGAAGTTCCACACAGTTTACAGGGTGACACTGTGGCTGGAGGACACAGGGTGGCCATCCAGGATGGGGTCTGGAAGGCTCCTGAGGTCGTAGGGTCCTTGAACATAAAGAGATAGTGCTGCCCGAGCCCCACCAGGTCCCCCGGACACAACACAACCTCGTCATCAAGGGGGACGCCGTTGTGTGTAACAAGTGCGCTGTGGAGGGGTCTGAGCATGGTTTGCATCTTGCTACTTCCCTTGGTTTGGTCACTGGTGGCGTCTAGACGCTGTACGCAGCAGTGATGAGGTAGGATGTCAGGGGCAAAGAGTAGAACGTCCACTTTTAGGGTCTCCTCATTGTTACCAGTGGAGGATTCAATTGAGGAGCCAAATATACAACTGTTCCCACTCATCAGATAGATCAGAAAGTCCTGAGAAAAGATTAACAGCAAAAACAGGAGGTTTTATTAACTGCGCCAACAGAATCTGAAATAAAACTAACTTTCAGACAGTTCACTGACTATTAAGTACTGAGACAAACAGGGTGGGGAAAAAAGATTTATACACTAGGGATTACAGATTTCGGGATAAATCTGTAAAACTGTATTCGCCTTCATTTTGCATCTTTCATGTTCTCAAAAAAGTTATTTCCTTGTCTAGCACTCAATATTACGGAGCCCCGCACATGGCATGCATGGAAAAAAATATTAGGCTAAATTGTGTGAACGATTTACTATTTAGTTCTCTCGATTTATAAATTGTGTGCACAATTTACCAATTTGTTTCCTCGATTTGCTAAAGCATGCACAATATTTATAAATCGAGAGAACGAATTAGTAAATTGTGTGCACAATTTAGCAAATCGAGGGAATGAAATAGTTATCGTGTGCACGTTTTAGTACATTGAGGGAATGAATTAGTAAATGTGCGCACAATTTATTTATTTTTTCTTGCACGTCATGTGCGGGTCTCTGTACAATATGGGTCAACACAGTCTAGATACAAAAATGTTGGTATATGGGTTATAGATGTATAGATGATATGGTGATATGGTTTAGGTATTTTGGTATATTTGAATAATTTAATAATTTCAAAGATTATAATAATATTTTGCAGTAAATGCAGTAAACATTTTACTTTTGGGATGTTTTTAGCTACTACAGGATATACTTAAAATAGAAAAATTTTAATTTTCTTTACAATTTGTGTGATTACCTAAAATTACATATAGTTACATATATATTTAAATAATAAGATTTAGCAGAATTAATGTTGCTGGACTAGCACTAGAATAATGCAAAGAGTACCTTCAGGACAAAAGTTTAATACTGCTGGATTTGATAAATATTTTTATAAAAATCTATTGATATAAATATCTTTACTTTTTACAAAAAGTATAGTTTTGAGGTACATTTGTGAAACATTACATTAAATATTTATAATTAAATATTTATAATTCTAACATTTTAATCAATATTAAGGATTGAATTATAGTTTATAGAGAGGGAATGTTTTGAAAATTAGGTATATTCGAACACCTCTGATTAATTTCAAAGTGTAAAAGCTAGTGTCAGTTAAAGGTGTGGGACATGCTTTGTTTTATGTCTCAAGACTCAATGGTTTATGTAATCCCAGTGCACTGACAATTGATTGTAACAAAAGGAGGAAGCACAATATAAAGACTGCCTGGTCTAAATTCTTCATCCGCTTAAACTGAGGTGTCAAAACAGACTGCACTGTTAATCGATTGATCCACTTAGTGCTGCTAAACCACATGATTCTTCAGCTCTGAAGAAGCACCTCTCAGGAATATGTGTGATTGACATAGAGCTGATCTAAGTCCCTAAACCCAAGATAATCTCCCAAGCACTTTAGGCGGTAAACTCACTCTCATTCACCCATTTACAAAACTCTTTTGCTTGACATGAACGGTTTCTTTTGGAAATGGCCTGAGCTAAAGCTGACAAAAATAAATAAATCTAAGCCCACTTTCAAGACCAGGTACAGTGTAAATGTCAAGAGGCCTTGCTTAATCAACAAAATTCATCATATTTAGCTGTTGGAAAATTTTAAATCATTGCTATCAAAATCACAAGATCAATATTTCCCCGAATTCAGATACATGCAGTCAGTAGTTTGTCATATAATTTGTGTTGGGAACAGCAACCCCATATGAGAATAAACTTACTATGTCTATTTTAATTTAATTACTACATTTCCTCAAGTCGAGAGCTTCCAGTATACGCTGCTTTGTTGATTATAAAAGGATGGGAGAAATCCGGTGTAGACATTGTGAAACAGGAATACTAACTTTTCCAGCTAAAAACTTGGAGGCTCAAGGGACTATGGCCAAAAGCAAGAGAAACAGCAGTGCGTGGCAGGAGTCGTGTCACTGACAGGGCTCACCGCAGGCTTAGTAAACAATGCTGATTATTACCTTCAGTAAAGTGCATTGCAGCACAAGTCCTCACTAACTCCTGATTATAGTTCAGCATTGAAGCGAGACAATACAAATATAATTACTGCTAGAACCACAAACCCGTTTATCGCTCTCTCACATGCATACGCTTTGAGCAAGAGAATGAAATGTTTGTCTTCATAACCTTAAATAAAATTATAATAACTTTCTCTGCTTCTGAAACTATTTTTCTGGCTTCGTTCTACTCACTTTTTCGCAATCAGATCAACTATAGATGGATTGTCATTGAATAATCTGTTTCAACTGTAAACATGCCACATTGAAAAAGCTTTGAAAATGGCTCATGAATGGCATTTTATGTATATTTAAATATGTCTGTTTATTTCTGTGGTCACATTGTATAGTTATGGTTTTCCAGTGTAGTGTGTACATGCAAAAACTCGCACACCCTTGACAGTGCATACTCAGCAACACTGACTGAGGAATAGCAGGGCTGCACAGACTTTGCTGTTGATGGAATCTAATGGCACAAGCACAAAACATTTAACAACAAGAAGTTTAAAATAATACTGTCCCAAACAAAGAAAATGTATCTGGACCCTTTGTGGTTGGGAAACGTTAGTGGATAATATTGATAGAAAACCTGTGTGAACTTGAGGAGAACTTCTAACACTTAGATGAAAAATTAAAAGAAGGGCATGTGAGCATATTGTGAAATAATATTACAATTTAAAATAAATGTTTTCTATTTTCAGCATCATTACTCACACGCTCCTTCAAAAATCAGTCTAATATGAGAACATTTCTTACTATCATCAATGTTGAAAACAGCTTATTAAGGGCTTGTGGTATTCAGTGATTCTCTCACGTGTTGACCAGAGCTCCAGTTTAGCTCCTCTCCCATTGCTTGCCAGTCCCAGGACTGTTTTTCTGAGTTCTTGTTTAGTTCCTCTTTTTTTGTCCTTTGCCATTGCTTGCCAGTCCCAGGACTCTTTACATTCTTCTACAGTGAGTGGCTACCAGCCAGGATACTCCTCACCAGATTAAACTGTTTAAGTCAAGACTTTACGGCACTGTCAGCAACATGGGATGAATGCATCTATGACTTATGTATGGTTTGGGAAAGCCTCTATGGTGTCAGGGACATTTAAACACATTGTGCCAAATTCCCTTGTGGTATGCTTACACTCTTTTTTTGTCTTTGCTGTCTTCTGTCTTTTGATTTTTTCAGCTTTTTTTAGCTGTACAGGTACTGAGTCTCCTGTTGTCCCCAGTTTTAAATTTTGTTTTAACTACTCTACTCTACTAGCGTATCTACAGAGGTGGCAGCCAATGAGCATGAGGACGTTTAGTGAAATACCATGGGCAACATCATTTCAACATGGCTAAATACATTGCTCAACCTGCACCAAATATAACTGTTATGTTGTCTTCATCTTATGAAGTGAACACCGTTCAGACGACTTTTCGCAAAAAACACAATTTATATGTTAACAGGTAAAAACCTGTTTAAATTAGCAGCAAACTACTGAATTCACCATTAAAAGCCAAAAGTTCCCCTCAAAAAGTCACATGATTTGATAAATCACTGATGTACATAAAGTGTGGAAAGGGATGCACTCCAAAGTTTAATACTTTATCTCTAAATAAGAATGATAGAAACAGAAACTGTGATTTTTGTCTTAGCAAAACACCACTAAAACTCATGGATGTCTCCAGTTTCAGAACCATAACTAGCACCCTAATCCAAATCCACAAAATAAGAACATCTCTGAAGGTCCTACCTGTCTGTGGTTGTATCCTTGCAGCAGAAGGAAGTATGGGAAATCAAAGGGCAGGTGGATGGAGTACTGTGTGTTGTTGTCATCGCTGCTTTCCGTCTCCTCTTTCTCTGCATTGAGGCGGTGAGCCTCTTTGTCAGCCTCTGCTTCTGGATCCTCTTGTAGAGGTGCATTATGGTTCTCAATGGCTTCTTTTCCCATAGTGGAGACGTTCATGTCACTCAAGCTCCTCCAGATACCCAGAGCATCCAGCCCCTCATTCGTCCCATCCACAAACAGAGAGGTGACCCGCGCACGAGCATGCTGCAGCTTTCGGACTTGGGCATTGAGGCCTGGGGTTAAAATATATGACTTCAACTTAAAAAATGTACACAATTTCACACTGTCATGCTAAAAACTAGACAACCATTGCTTAAGAGGATAACAGCACTGACTACGGCTTAGTCAGACTTCTTCTACTGCATGAGTAACAATTTTAAAGCAGCATAAGGCCATAACTGCCAAAAATGAATAAATGAAATGCAATTAAATGTTTTAAGATTAAGATTTCATACATTCTTCTAAATACAGCTGTACATCTGCCACATTTTGTTCAGATGATCTGCAATAAGATGACTATGGATGGGTGTGACATACAGCGTTAGAAGTAATGGATTACAAGTATTACTTTTTACAAGTTCCTATTAAAGCAACGCGTTACATTTTAATTACTTTTTCAAATAAGTAACGCCAGTTACTTTGTTTTCCCATTGATTGTCTGACACCTTTCCTGTCCCCATGTGGAGAGAAATTGGGAGTAAGAGCAGAGGCGTTGAGTGTGCTGTGTAAGCATGATGTTAATGTAGTTCTAGACTAAATGTGAACATGCATTCACCCACAACAAAAACAGATCCAGTTTTCCTCAAAACGAGGAAAAAACTGTGAAAAGCAAACTCAGAATATTACAGAAACCTGCGATAATTAAACATGCAAACACCAAAAAAAAAAAAAAAATAATAAAACCCACACTTTGGGCCCTATTTTAATGATCTAAGTGCATGGTCTAAAGCGCATGGCGCAGGTGCACTCAGGGCGTGTCCGAATCCACTTTTGCTAGTTTAACAACGGCAAAACACTGCGCGCCCAGGGACTTAGACCAAGCGCATCCTTGTGTCGCTATTTAAACAACGCTGCACAGGACGGGGAAATGAGAACTGCGTCGGGCTGAAACTAGCAAAAACAATTGCGCTACGCCTTGCGCCGGGTGTATGAAAGGGTCCCTAAGTGTATTTAATCCCATTTTATTAACCAGTGCTGCTGACCTTCATTGATCCAATTTAACCATACCAATAAGCAATTTAGGTGTGAAAGGACTTTTACATTTGCCAAAAATAGAACTTTTTATATTAAAACAAACAAGCAAGCCCAGGACAGATGAGAAAAAAATAACACAAAAGAAATGTAAAGCATTACTTTACATAAAAAGTAATTAACACAACTTTGGGAGTAACGCAATATTGTAATGCATTACTTTTAAAAGTAACTTTCCCCAAGACTGGTGACGTAACAGAAACAGAACTGAAGAGTGCCGTGAAATGTTCTCAGAGCTCAGGCTTACACACCCAGCGGCACTCTGGGCGTTATCAGCTGTGGAAATGGGCGGTCATCTACATTGTTCTGCCAGAACACACAGCGATGGGGGTCGAGCTTCTCCAGTCACAGATTCTCAAGGGAACCCTGTGGAACACCACAGCCCCATGCCAAAGAAAAAACACCCTCAAGAGTGCAGGAAACACGCTCAGAAAGAAAAACAAGCGGCCATTGCGATGTTGGCGGCTGGACCGCGGTGGGAATGCTCAGTGTGAGAGCTGATGGGACTATCCCAATAAAACATACTTCTGAGAGAGCAATTTCAATAAGCTTCTTGCTGACAGGCTTTTGTTGGGATAAGCCGTGAGGCACCTCACTCTGTTAAAACATTCCTAAATTGTGTCAACTGGAACATAGATCAAAGTTCAACTAGTCAAAACATCTCTAAAGGCCGTTCACACCAAGAACAATAACTACAACAATAACTATATCAGCGTCTACACCAATGCATGATAACATTCTGATTATTATAAGAGCGCCCAGTTTTGTCACCTGCCGCTTTAAAGGGATCATATGATACGATTTCAAGTTTTCCTTTCTCTTTGGTGTTACAAGCTGTTCGTGCGTAGATAAGATCCCTAAAGTTAAAGTCTCAAACCCAAAGAGATATTCTTTAAAAAAAGTTAAGAGTCGTCCACGCCCTGCTAAAACGCCTCTTTTAAACACACCCCCACATCTCTACGTCACAGTGTGGGAGGATTTGCATAACACCGTCCAAATGTTTACGCAAAGAAAGAAGACGTAACATTTATTCTCGCTGTAGTATTGTTGGTGTGTTTCGTTGTAAAAGCGAAACTACTTTGCTTGGCCTTCCAAAAAATGACACAACTAGAAATCAGTGGTTAAGTTGTATTTACAACACTGCCGATAACAACGCACTGGATAGCCGGCCAATCAAGAATGAGCTTTGTAAAAATCTGCGCTTTTCAAAAAGGCGGCATAGAGGAGCAACAATAATGTACAGTATGTGGAAAATAGTGTTTTTTGAACCTTAAACCGCATAAACACAATTCATTACACCAAATAATGTTCTTTTTAGCAACATCATATGACCCCTTTAAAGGTGATTGATTCTGATTGATTGATTGATTGATTCTGATTCGTTGGCTGTTGTGAGGATGCTATCCTCACAGAATTAGAAAGATTATTAAAACTCAGTAGTTATAGATATTGTCCTTGGTGTGAACAGGCCCTAAACCATTGATATGTTCACACAATAAATTGCTGGAATACCTGCAGTGATTGTGTCTGTATTCTTGGCACTTTGCGCCTCCATGTTTGCTCTTTTCTGGATCTCGAAACGCCTGGAGAATCCATCCTTGGGTTTCCAGAGCGACTGCAACATGAGGGGCTTCTCGTGGTCACCGACAACCCGACAGCACTCTGTCTTCCATTCGTGGTCCAATCCAGTTCGGCCAATCACATCACAGAGCACATACGCACTGGAGTCTTCCTTTTCCAAGCAGTACCTGTAAAGCAAGAGAACAGCTCCATTGGCCTTACCTGCTGGACTAATAATGAGTCTACAATGGAAGAGACCGATTACTTGACATTACATGTATTTCAAGTCTTGGGTTTGAAGTACTGATGAATTGCAACCAATTAAAAAATCCTGCTGAATCTATAACTATTAAAAACAGATTTGCAGGGCCAAAACCATTGACCAAAACAGTTAAAGGGGAGGTCAAATGCTATTTCATGCATTCTGACTTATTTACACTGTTAAAGAGTTGGATTCTTATGCCAAACATGGCAGTCTCAAAAAACGAGTTGGACGTATGACGGAGTATATCTGTGCCAGATACACTCCTTCAGGGTTCGTAAAAGTTTCAGAAAGTTTTTTCTCGAGTATGGCCCTGTATGACATCATAAAGGGCGGGACTCCTTGTATGGTCACTTCTCCCGGAAGAACACGCACACGTCAATCAGAGCGAGAGCAAGAGCATGCATCAACGCAATTTATTTTGGTTTGTACAAGTCGTCGGCAGCACTGGACAGGACTTGCACGTGAAGAATTTGACATTTTGTTTTTGGACCATGAAATCAACATTCACTAAAGAAGTGTGTTTTTGGTTGTGAGGGAAAAAAATAACTTTAAATTGTCCAGCTTCCCAAAGAACCCAGCATTAAGGGAACAGTGGAGGCCATTTGTTTCTCCAGGGCAGCAACGGAGTTGTGCAAGTGTGTTTGTTGGTTCCTGCCATTGGGTGAAGAATGTTTTATAAACAAATTAAATACAATTTAAGTCAACAAAGTTTTTGTTCTTATTTTATTTATGTCGATGTCACAGCTTGCAAACGATCACTGTGCAAAAGCTTCTCGTACTCATGACTCTTTAGCTCCGCCCATGGCACACCTCCAAGAGCTTGTCTGTTTTCGGAGAGAAGCGTAAAGCTGTACCTTTCTTTTATAAATCTGATAAAACTAAAGGCTCTTTGGAGATATGAAGAAAGCAATACTACTTTATAGGTACTCCAGATTAACATAAGATAGGCAGAAACTGTGTGTCATGTCACTTTTAAGGTCTGTTTACACAAAGAATGATCACCATAAAGATAGCAACAATGATATCTGTGATGTTATTCATCCACACCAATGGGTGATAATGTTCTGTTTATTATAATCATGTGGTGCCATTTTGTTGTCTACTGCTTTAAACGCTTGAGTTTTAAAAAGTCTGGTGGATTCTGATTGACTCAGAGTTTCAATGTCAATGTTTTTATTTTGTTCATCAGCTGGAAAAAAGTTATTCAAAAGATATGGTTTCTCTGTGTCATTATCGCTGTAGCTGGGGTGTGGATATCACTATTATCATACAATCAGAACAATTATTGAAACTTTATAGTTACAGTAAACATTCATGTGTTGTTGTGTACAGCCCTTAGTGCTTTTCCAATTATGTGTTTTGACTAGTGTTGCCAAATGATTAATCACATACAAAATAATTTTTTGTTTACATAATATATGTGTAAATATTTATTATGTATATATAAATACAAACACATGCATGCATATATTTAAGAAAAATATGTTGTTTATATATATATATATATATATATATTATATATATATATATATATATATTTATATATAACAAAATATAAGAATATAAATATATAAATGTATATACATGTAAACATTTTCAAAATATATAATGTGTGTGTATTTATATGTAGGCTACATAATAAATATACACAGTACACATGCATATATTATGTAAACAGAAAAGTTTATTTTGGATGCGATTAATCGTTTGACAGCACTAGTTTTGACTGTGTTTGGCTGTTTTTTATATGCACTCAATGTGGCCAAACTACAGCAGGCAAACATGTCAGCAGTGTGGACACACATCATGGCAAGAGTGCATCCCTCACCTCTCCAGAGCCTCTTTGACCAGCTCTTTGGCGCTGGAGTGACTGGTGGCCAGCACGCTCTTATAGTTGGTTCCTTGGCAGATGTCACTGCCAAATATCTTGAGGATCCCTGGGATAGTCCTCTGACTGGACAGCTCTGCGGGGTCGTCCGCTGCTTGCAATTCTAGGGTCCTGCTGTCCTGACCTGGCCGTCTGTTTCGCAAAACAGGGCTTCGGTTGAACACGGTGGTCAGTCTGTTGTTGTGTCGGCGTATCTTGCTCTTGGCCGGCTGCCGGACTCCAGTGCTCTCCACAGACTGAGCCGTGCTATCAGACATGCTGGACCTCAGAGGGACAAGGTTAAGATGACTTTAAAAGCTTGCTACTGATGTGAGCATCTGCACTCAGTCTGCTTTAGATACATTGAGAGAATGAGTGTAATAGACTGCGGATCACATACAAACCCCTGCTAAGAAGAGAGTTTCTTTGCCTGAGAAAAACAGCTGTGACTTTTTCACCTTGTTAGAAACATAATAAATACTGAAGTTTGACTTATCTTTTCATATACTGTCTATACCTAAGATCCATGTGAATTTAAACCTCTATTTTATCTTTAGTTTCTTGGTTAGTTGACGTGAATGACAGATTCTCACTGGTAGCTACTATACTCTTTACATTTTATGTCTATACCTAAGATGCATGTGAATTTAAACCTCTATTTTATCATCCAGTCTATATTTTATCTTTAGTTTCTCGGTTAGAAGTTGACATGAAGTTGAATGAATTCTCACTGGTAGCTACTATACACGATTGCATCAACTCTTAACACTTTTTAAAGGCTTGACTTTTAAAATGTGTTATACTGTTTTCATTAAAGTATCAAGGAGAAGTTTTTTTTGACTCGTCATTTAAAGGCCATATTTTAGTAAAAAACGATTAATGATCTTTTTCAAATAACTTTATAATACAGATTTAGACTTTTGCTTTAAACTTGCATTCGTGACAAAGGAATCAAAACAGTATAAAGATAAAAACTATAAAACAATTTTACTTTAAATACGTTTAAATATACAATTACGAAAAAAAAAAAACAAATATTAAATATTACAATTATATAACATAATTTTAAGCCTATTATTTCACTGAGGGTCTGCCCTTTCTTTACACTTGCCAAGATGCAGTTCTATTATTAGAGAAGTAAGCAGAGCAATTTAGTGCCATGTCTCAAATGTACAGTATTTTTATTGCATGATTGGCGCAACATTTTTCAGGCCAAACGACATGAGAAAGCGCATTATGTACACTATATCTTGCATAATTACATTCTAACAAATGTCTTTTTGACGAATGCTTCGCTTGTCTTATATTTAAAATAAAAACTGACACTTGGTTGTTATTCTGCTATCTAATGCCATCCTTGTTTAAGTGTGTTTAAGTCTCAAATGATTTCATGGGGCACTTTTTTCTTCATTTGTGTCACAAGTGCGTTCAAAGTAAACAAGTGGCATGCATAAGTGTATGAATAACTCACTGCAGAGATCCATTGCTGGCCTTTCTGCCCAGCATTGCCAGGCGTCTCTTGGGCGAGCGGATCAATAACCCGACAGGAAAGCCGAGAGCTTGTTTAGAGATGTGAACGCTTCTTTCCTCCGAGATCATTTTAGCATGTGCAAGAGTATAATTATTCAAATGGCAAATGTCAAGTTTAGTCGCTATATCACAGTCTGTGTGCTCCGCTGTCAAAATACCTCGCTTCAGTGCAACACATGTTGCGCGTGTAGTGACACACACAAACTTTAAGCGCTAAACATCTTCAGCCAACCTGCCTTTCCGTGTGAGTCCATTCATAAACGTTATCCACTGCGACGTTTAAGAAAAAAAGAAGAAAAAAAAAAAACCCTTATCCACTTCGCTATTAAATAATGTTATCCAGTCCGGTTTGAACAAGTCCTCTTCATTTAGAAGTGTCCCTACGGATTAAAATGAATGATAATCCGATATAGTAAACGATAGCGATAAACTGTCCCAGCAACACGCTCACTCTGATTCCGTTGAGTGTCCCCTGTCCCGCGTGTGTGTGTGTTTGTGCGCGTGTTTGGGTCCCGTTTGAAAAGTTAAACGCGACAATATACTGACGTAGAGGGCGTTTGGGAACTCTAGCCGGAAGTCAATCCTACTATGGCATGTGTTATCTCATGAATATTAATTAGGGTATGTGATTGGACGAACGAGGAGGAATCGTCAGCTTTAACTACTTCATATACATGAGCGTGACGACAACAGAGGTGCGAATCGATACCAAGATTATTATTTATATATATATATATATATATATATATATATATATATATATATATATATATATATAAATAAAGGAGACAAAGATCTTTTAAACCCTGTATTTCAGGAAAAAACACACTAGACCTTATTCGATATTTACGGGCAGAAAGTACGTAAACTTTTCGAAAAATCAAAAACCCTTATGTAAATCGCTGCATTTAATTGAAAGAAAGTTTACAAAACTATATTAGAAATTAAACGGGCATTCGCTCTACTTCTGTTTTTATAAATGAGGTGGAGTATATGGCCTTCAGTTAATTTCCATACATTGAATACTGCATACCATTACTTATTGACTGGCGTAACTTTGATTACTCAATCATTAATATACATACACGCGGATATGCTTTATGATACAGCCTGTATGTCAGCAGCTCCCTGACTGTAAATTCAGATCTGATGTGCAAGGAAAAGGGAAAGGTGGGAGAGGATTTCCCTTGCACTGGGTGTGAAAGGACTCAACAACACAAAATATCAATCCATCTTTCTGCTTTGTCACATTTGCTTGTTCTGCGGGCACCTCTTTGTTTTTTAATTCAAGAGACCAGTAATGTGTCTCCATCTACTGGCAGTGATCACAAATAACTGCTCGACCCCGTTTTCATCCTCAAGGGGGCGCTTTGAGTTACAGAAATATCTCTGCTTGCACTCAAATATATTCGATTTTATCCAACAAGAAAACATTTACCCTGCTATTGTCAGATTTTATGCAGATTTATTGGCATACCATACCTGGGCTGAAGAAAAATGTACTTTACCGTTCAAATTCAATTCAAACTGGCTAATTTGTTAAACCAATGGATTTTTTTTTTAATTCTCAGGTCCCTCAATCAGTGAAGATGTGTTGTGTTTTTCATTAAGTTTTGTGTTGTTTTGTTTTAAAATTGAATTGAATTGATTGAGATTAATTGTGATTGATTACAATAAACGTGTAGAATAAACAATCCTGGACATACTACTAAATATTTTGGCACTGTCAGATTTGATCAAGATTTCTTGAACAGCAGCCAGAATTGCTTTGTGGTTAAACAAGTTTGACAAGGAAAAGCTTTCTGGTTGCTGGAGCGAGCAGGTCAGCTCACAGTTCAGTCATCTTTTACACGCTCACATAGCGTTTTGAAAATGAAACACAACAGCATTTTTCTTCTTCATTTTTATTCATGACAAATACAGGTTTTTAAAACTGGAACAAAATGAAAACACTTCTCTAAACTAAAATCATGTAAAGATTTGGGATTTAGCATACAGAGAGGAAAACCAAAGCAGTTGAGAGACCTTTAAGGCTTCCAGTCAAAATACCGAACAAAACCGATCGTCAATAATTCAACGTGTCAAGTGAGAGCGGACTGTACAGAGCAAACATGCCACAAGTATTTGATTCATTCTGAATGCATACTAACAGAAATAATGGTGGACCTGCATGTGCATCTACGCCAGCTCATAGCAGTGAGACCAAATAAAACCAAACAAACATAACTGAAAAAAAAAAAAAAACAAGATAAAAAAAACACGAAAGGTCCTGTGGAAACACTGAAAAAGGGACCATTTTACATTTACATCTTTATCATATAGGCCACTACATCTGTGGTTCACCTTGTTTTAAAGCAGCGGAGGTGAGTTGTCGGATGGAGGTCTTCAGGTCTTCCTCTCGCAGCTGTTCAAACTCCTCCTGATGTACACAAATGGTCAGAGAAACTCCATTAGTGCGTGAAACCAGACACATTTAAAGCACAACCAAAAACATCACACCAGATTAACAGTCTCATTTACACAGCTTTTCAAAAATGATCAAACCACTTTTTTTTTTTGTTCATGTCCAATTGGCAATAAATGCATTGGATCGCTTTTATCATCATCTTCTCACTCTATCAGTTTCCAAACGTTTAATCTTGAGATTTATAAAGGCTTATATTTACAACAACAGCAGCAGCAGTGATAGTAACTGGTCGGCTGCAAGTAAAAATGATTGAAGGCAAGCACACAAATAAAACAAAATATTTAAAGAATTGATATCCCTCTTCTATACGGCCAGACTGTGACTCTGTAGGTGGCTGATCTTGCTCTGAAAGCATGCATTGCTATTTTAAGGACAACACAGGTAGGGAATTTAAACACGAGAGAGAAAGAAAGTAAAAGTTTACTTCAAAAAGACACACCTGCATTAACACACAAGCTAATTCACACTAGGGCTGAGTGATATATCCAATATCCCTGAGAGAATCAGCAGTGATGGATAGCAAAAATGCATAAAAATTTTAACTGCTTGAACCAATTCAAAACTGTGATCGAACATAAGTAAATATTAAGGTTTATTCCTATGTATTGTTTTTTTTGGTGTGTTAGTGATGAATATATTTGGTGTGTTTGTTTACTGGATATTTACAGAAAAAAAAATTCTGCTTAATTTTGCAAAAATACTTGCTGGCTGCGCTAAAAATCTGTCTAAACTTGACGACACCACACTACAGTTGCAAATCAATCATCTGAACGTAGTGTCAGTACATTGTGTCATAAATAGATTATGACGAAATTAGGGATCGTGTCGCATCACACCGCGTCCAGTGTAGACAACATCACTGGGCTCTATTGACTTTTGTTGGATCGCACCACTCGTGTCCGGTGTAGACATGGCGTGAGTTTTTTAACGGGTTATGTTATAGCCCTGCTTGTTTTTATGAAATATCTGTATTGACTGCATGATCATATCATCGTTTTATTTTCCGCCATGCGAGCCACAAAAGTAAAGCTTGCCGAGCCGCGCAACGAGTAACACTGCTGTAGGTTGCTTTTTGGCGGGTGTGCTTGTGCTGCCGCGGTCTTGTTCTTTTCATAGGGCGAAACATCTCTCTCACTCGGCAGCATGTCTCTATGACAAACACGCAGTGGGAAGGTTAAGCCCAATCGTGTTTTTGTTTTTGCTGAGTGAAGCGTCGGCGGATGTTAAAGAAAAATGATTTTCATTCAAACAAATCGATGTAAACTACACATTCGAGTTAATCGATAAAATCGATTTATCGCCAAGCCCTAAGTGTTATATTTCAATTTCACAAAGAAACGTACAACATTTCGTCCAAGCAATACTAAAAGGACACATTTAATTTATAATTTGTCTTGAATCTCATTTCATTAAAAAAAAATCGTGAATCGCATCGAATAGTGAAATCAAAACCGTAAATCGAATCGTGAGTTGAGTGAATCGTTACATCCTTGTCAATAAGATGAACTGACATACATTTGTTTAGCTATATCACCCAACCCTAATTCAAACCTATTACTGGTTACCAAACAGGCAAAATGAAAGTAAGCGACACAAACAAGGAGGGAGAAAGGTTTTTTTTTTGATCTGGTTTGATAGGTTACTGTGGGATATCAATTGGGCTCATCTGTAAACCTGACATCCACCCATTTAGGCATAGAGTAAACCATTGGCACTTGAACATAAAACAGAAAGCCAAACTGAGAACATTTAAAACTGGGAGAAAAGAGATAGGGTAAATAAACATCAAGCTCTGAGACACGTTCACAGGCAACAGCATTCAAATGGATGTGGGTAGTGAAAGGAGTACCTTTGGTGAATACCTGCATAGATTGACAGTATCCTTGATTTTTAAATTGGCATTTCATGGGGGGGGGTCGCTCACAACACCAACGCTGTGTGAGGTGTGGAAGTCAGCTGCAATAATTCATTAACCCTACACTTCCACCATCCCAAAGCTATCGGATCTCAACTTTAAGAGCAGACGGTATTAAGAAGTGCAACATATATCCATGTAACTCCAACAACAAAAAAATACATGTACATGTATTCATTGCAGTTGAATGAACTCTTTTTATTATTCTTCTTATAAACACCTTACAGACATCAGATGGTAAAATGCTGTGTGCTTATGCATGTACATACATATGAGCACACAATCATTTTATATGTGAAAAACAAAGTTCAGTCAACTAGTTAAATCTTACTGCGAGCATAGAGTTAACAGGTTGAGGTAGTAAAGGCAGAGTTAGGAAAAAAGAAAAATAAAACACGTAAATTTGGAAGAGAACTTGTCTAAAGAGACAGATGTATGACCGATACAAAACGAGGTACCTCCAAGCATGTTTTTCAGGGCTACACTGGCCTTTCCCTCTGGGTTTGTTTCTTTCTACTTTCTTCCGTTTCATCAGCCTAGTCCCCATCTTCAGTGCATACTTACGATGCACTATTAAAAAACAGGAAGAAATATCACAGACAGAACTGAAAGAAAAAGGGGGGAAGGGGAGAGGGGGAGAGACCCAGGCCGGACGGGACGGTGCACTTACCTGGGGCTGATCTGAGGTCCTATCAGATCAGTTTTAATTGGACTGTGTGTCACCTTCAGAATGTAGCTCTTGTGCGGTGCCGTTCACTTCCACTTTGGGAGGCTCCGCCTCCATGGGCTTGGGCTTGGAGAGCTCATTAGACTTCTCAACCGAGCCCTTTCTGCTGCTCCTTTTCTCATCTGAGGAGTCCTTGTGCTCTGTGAGATAAACAATAAACAGAAATGGCTATCTGGGCGATTGAAAAATATAGTTAGATTAGGCATATTTGATTTAGTTTCACAAGTCAGTTCAAACTCTTGCAATAAAACCTTTTGAAACATCTGATGTAACGATGATGTTGAGGAAATTCTGCACGTCAAAAAAAAACGGAGCTACAGAAAAATGAACTCTTCAAAAGGTTCTTTATTTTACTTCCAATAAATCTCTCTGACTAAAATTTGTCAAAATGCTTCCTCTTTTTGACAAAAAAAAAAACATTATACGAACAAGAGATGTTTGAGCTTAAAAAATAACATTTATGAAATGTTTGAGCTTTTATGATAAAATTTATTAAAAATAATATTTTTAAAAACAAATTTTGCCTTAAAATTTTTTTTTTTTACCTCTCTAATCAAATTGGTCAAAACTGTCATTTTGAAAAACGAAACAAAACACAAATCACATAAAAAACAAATACAACAAATCAAACAAAACCAAAACATACAAAGAACAAAAACAAAATCCAGAAACAACATGACAAACAAAAGCAAAAAACACACCCTTAAGTGCTGTTTAAAGGTCAACAAAGACTCAATGCTCTGATCAATAGCTTTGCGACAAAAATAAACTAATTAAATGCCACACCTTTGTCCCTAGAGGATTTGTCCTTGTCTCGGTCTCCTCTGTCCTTTTCTCTGTCTCTGCTGCGGCTGCGGTGCCGGTGGCTCTTGCGCTCAGAGCTGCGGGACCTCCTCCTCTCCCTGCTGCGAGAACGTCGCTTCCTGTCCGAGCGTTCGCGGCTGCGCCTCCTCTCTCGGTCACGGCTTCTGTTGATGTGTAAGATTCCGTCCATCAGTACAAATTATAGAAATCACAACGGCCACAACAGGTGACAGTAAAGTAGGCTGAACCAGTTTTGTTATTATCTGAATCAAACTATTAAAAACAGTTTTCGTTAACTAAAATGAAACGGAAATAAACATATGATAATAAAACCTAGAAAATTATAAACCTTGCATTGTCAATTGAAAACGAAAAAGCCGAACTACTAAAATGACTACAAATGAAAAAAAAAAGAAAAAAAAAGAAAGAAATATTTGAACCCCCCCCCCCCCCCCCCCCAAAAAAAACTCAAACTTTAAAATAAAAAAGACAACTGAAAAATATAAGCCATGTTTGTGCCATTTCAACAAATAAATATATTTTGAAAACAAACAATAGTTTTGCACATTCTCAGCTCAGCCTGTGTGTCTAGGAGCTGTGAGAGTTGTGTACCTGCTGCGCTTCCTGTCGCGCTCCTTACTCCTGGACCTCTTCCTGTCTCTCGAGCGGCTCCTGCGGCGGTCTGATGCGCGGCTGGAGTGTCTACTGTTGGAGTGACTCCTCCTGCGCCTGTCCCTGTCCCGTTCCCTGTCCCTCTCCCGTTCCCTGTCCCTCTCCCGCTCACGTTCCCTCTCCTTCTCCCGCTCTCTCTCCCTCTCCTTTTCTCGCTCTTTCTCCCTCTCCTCCTCCTCTTTGCGTTTCTTCTCCCGCTCCTCCCTTTCGCGCTCCCGGTCCTCCTTCTCCTTCTTGCCTCGCTCATCCTTCTCCGGATCCTCTGAGCGCCGACGCAGCTTTTCCTGTGGGATCAAGCAGAAAATCATGGTGTAAATATTACCAAATATTACCAAAAAGATCATTCAAAACCATGCATTACCAAATTTTCTGGGACCATCTTACAAAATGAGTCCTATGTTTTGGTTAAAGTTAAAAATTTTACTATTGTAAAATGTAGGACTGGACATAATGTCTATAACAGACCCTAAATCAAAAGGTTGACCGTCACCTCACCTTCAGTTCCTCAACCGTGGCCTTGATTTTGGCGTATCCCATATGCTGCTTGCCCATTAGATGATCGTCCACTCTGGACTGAGCATCACCGACTATGAGGAAAGCGCCACACACTTCACACACCTCCATCTGCTTCTCCTGAGCTGCAAAGCTCTCAATCGTCTGACAAACAAGAAATCATGTCAGTACCTCTTACAGTTAAATACAAAAACTGTCTGTTTAAACCTGGATGTGTTACTCACTGAAGGAGTGGAACTGAGCTGCTCCCGCTCCTCCTTCAGCTGCTCCACCAGCTTCATCATGCCCTGCGCCTCCTCAACACGGCCCTCCGAGCCCAACTCCTCAATCTGAACACACACAAACACATTTATAAGCCTCTCTGAACACATTTGTGCTCATTTCTCAGCTTATGACAGGCAAAACCCACCTGAACAACAAGCTCCTCAATCTTCGTAGTGAGGACCTGAGCTTTCTCCTCGTTCTTCCCAGATGGACCCGGCACCTGGGAATCAGAGTTCGGAGTGAGTAGTGTTTGACACAGTGTACTAACGTCTTCAAGAGAGCACATTTGCTTTTGTTCTATACTATTATTGTAAAATCTGCATATGAGTTTAATAGACTGTCCTAACCAGCCAGACTGCTGAAGAGCCAGGCAATAAATATGTTCCAAAATGTGGTCATATAAAAATGCAGACAGTGAAGGGTATGGAAATACTTACTCCAGAGTTCTGCTGGGCTTGTGACAGGGCTAAACGCGCATGGCCCCTCCGAATCCTGCGCTCCACCTCGGCCAGGAGACTCTGCAGGTACCGCAGGAAGTCTCGCTCATATCCTTCCTTCATAAAGCGGGAGCTCTTCTCATACCTAACGTGCAACAGTCAGGAGTCACAGGCTTTACTAAAGAAAACTCTTTCCAAATAGGATGCAGAACCACATTAGGAAACCTGTCAAGAACTATAGGTTTAATTTATTATTTATTTATTAATAATAATTTTGGGGTTGTTTTTTTATTATTTTTTTTTTTTGGTTAGTTGTTAGTATTTTTGGTATTTTTTTTTTTAATGACTTTTCAGAATCTTAGGCAATTTTCATGGCAAAAACTATTCAGCAAAACACACACAAGATTTTTTTGCATTAACATGAAAAAAATTCTTGATGTAATTACACTAAATAATGATTTTGGGGTAAAATTAGAAATAGTTTCAGGCTTAACATTTTTTTTTAACAAGATCATTTTTAGAAACCAGATTTTTTTGCTGTAGAACATGTTCATGGGAACCTGAAGTATAATTCTAATAATAATAATAATAATAATAATAATAAAGAATCTAGTAAACGTAGCAAAAAATATATATAGTAAATTTGTACAGTAATGACAATCACCACTGAGAACAATGGGAATAAAAAGTCTGCCCAGGTATTACAGTAAAAAGAATTTGATTTTTTTCATTATATAATAGAACATTGTGATGAAATTCATGTTAATGAATCTAATGACAGATTTAAAAGATTGTTAAAATTAATGGTTATGTTAATGGTTATATATTCATTAGGGCTGTCAAATGATTAATCACGATTAATCACATCCAAAATAAAAGTTTTGTTTACATAATATATGTATGTGTACAGAGTATATTTATTATGTATATATAAATACACACACATAAATTATATATTTAGAAAATATTTACATGTATATACATTTATATATTTATATTCTTATATTTTATATTATATATAAATATATTTAATATATAAACATAACATATTCTTCTTGAATGTATACATGCATGTGTTTGTAATTATATATGCATAATAAATATACACAGTATACACACATATATTATGTAAACAAAACTTTTATTTTGGATGTGATTAATCGTGATTAATCATTTGACAGCACTAATATTCATATATTAGTAAATTAATATTAGTGGTTATAACGAAAAAATTTATTCTTTATTTTTTATCATCTGATTTGGGATATGGATGTTTTCATGACAGTCACCCAACACAGTAGTAACTTACATTTTCCTCAAGTTTTCATCATGGATTTTTTCACAAGGACCTGGGGGAAAAATACACATGACAATGTGGATTGCAAGAATAAAACGAGAAAGGTATTTGAGAAGCTGTCCTTACCCAAGTCTGATCGTGTGTTTGTGAAGAGTTCAGCGGGGCAAAAGCCACACAGGTAGTATTTGCAGACCTGAAGAAAAGAGTGAACACGTTTCAAATCCTCACGAGTACTCTAACAAGTGGTCAACGACTGTTGTTTTGACAGCTGATACCGATATCTTGGAAAGCAGGGTGGCCAATGGCCGATATAATTGTATTTATTTTAATTCATATGTAAGAAATTTGAAATCATTTGAAAAAGGATTTAAAAAATGTGTAAAATAAACATACTTGTACTTTAGATTACAAAGTATTTATTACAAATAAATGAATATTTAATAAAAATATAATTAAAAAGGACATTAACAATGTATATAATTGGGAACTTAGTGGTCTGTTAGGTTTGTGTGAATTTTGTGTGATTTTTGTTTCATATTTATTCAAGGTAACACTCATTTTACATACAGCACACAGTGAAAACGACACGAATAGGACAGCAAGCAAATGGATAAAGCGCAACAGTTTGAAATCACACGTTTAAAGTGTCGATCACGCATCTCCAGTGAAGCTGAACTCTCCTCCTGTCAGCGCTCAGTTCACACGAACAGACCATCACGCAGAGAACACGCGATCATGCAGGATACACATCACTTCACAGCATCTCAGAGCTGGATTTGACCAAGTCTGCAAGGTAATGTTCTTTAGACATTTCAGATTTGTTTAAACGATATAAACGCATATTTGCAGAATGCGGACGGTAAATGAGAAAGTATTATAATGTTTGCCTTTTTTTTATTACTAATAATATCAAAGCAGTCGTTATAATACATTCTTGTCTACATTTTAATTCCTTCGTTTAATATCCTATCTGATTATTAGACAGACTTCTATCCGTATTAGACAGAACTGTTAAATGTAGGGATGGAACGGTTCACTCAAGTCACGATTCGATTCACGGTTTTTAACAAAATGAGATTTAAGGAATTATCAATTAAATGTGTCCTTTTATCATTGCTTGGACAAATGCCGCACATTTCTTTGTGAAATTGAAATACAACACTATAATAGTATACTAATACAGCACATATGATTGCTCTTTTGTTGGGTTTTGATTGCTTCTGTTGTCCTCATTTGTGAGTAGCTTTGGATAAAAGCGTCTGCTAAATTACAAAATTTAAATATAAATGTAAATAAAACTAAACTGAAATTTTAAAACAAGCCCCAAATCAAATAAACAACAAATAAAATAAATCTCTTCATATAAACAAAATAAGGCTTTGTCTGTGCTCTTTCCATTTAAAATTAGAATCATAACCCAAACAAAGATGCTGCACATTTCATAAGCTTATTCTGTCATTAATAATCAGAGTCTGATAGCCCCCTCCCCCTTCACTATGTAATTAAAGCTGCAATAGTTGATTGCATGAAGTGTCCAACATTACACACAAATGAGGACAAGTTTTTTTTTTAAGGTAAACCTAAGTCCAACTTGGTTAAAAAAAATATTATATACGGGATGTTGTACAGTTTCAATTGTGTTTTACTGGCTCAAGTCAAAACAGGCCACCACATACTGTTTCGGCATCTATATGTGACCCTGGAGCACAAAACCAGTCTTAAGTAGCACAGGTACATTCATAGAAATAGCCAACAATTGTTTGTGTGGGTATTAATTAATTTTTTTTCTTTCATGCCAAAAATCATTAGGATATTAATTAAAGATCCGTGAAGATATTTTGTAAATTTCCTACCATGAATATATGTATATATATATATGAATATATTTTTTTATTAGTAATATACATTGCTAAGAACTTAATTTGGACAACTTTAAGGTGATTTTCTCAATATTTTTTTTTGTTTTTTTTATCCTTAGATTCCAGATTTTCAAAAAGTTGCATCTCAGCCAAATATCGTCCTATCCTAACAAACCATACATCAATGGAAAACTTATTTATTCAGCTATAAATCTCGGTTTCAAAAAATACAGGGTAACATTTGAATGTATAGGGTGCCCCCCTCGACGGAGCTCTTGTGTGATTGGTCAGTTTTAAGATATAATAACCCCTCTCCTCATTATTTGAACTGTCATATGTAGCTCAAACGGTGCTGGACGAGTTACACGCAAAACTTGACACTCAGCGCTTAATGCAAACTAATAAAAATTTATTTATCTTAGAAAAGCACATAATAAAGATACAAAAGACGAGGGCGGGAGGCTGCATGTGTTCATCAATGAGAGACGAGCTTAGCGTGCTAACGGATCCGAACAACCCGGACAAACCTGCACACAGCACACCGCTCAGCTAAGATTATATAAACCACAAGCAAACGCATCTAGATCTGTCCTTTAGGCAGTTTAGTGATCTGCAGAGCGGTGTGTGTGAGGGTAAGTGACTGTATTAATCTGCTGCTCAGCGCACTCACAGTCTCGTGATCCCAGCGCACGTTACAGCGCTTCTCGTCCGGAGCCAGGTTCCGGTCCCGGCCCATCAACTCATCGAGCAGCTGGGCAGCAGAGAGCATCGTGCCTCCCTCGGCTTTACTTCTGACCCGCTATAAGAGACGATTATCGTTCATTTACAGGATATCGTGTGCTGCGTCCCTGCTCTGATCAACGACAAAATGGCAGATCAGCGCGCAGCGGATGTTACCCATAAGGCACCGCGAGGAACAGTCGATACTGCGCCATCTAGTGTATGGGGTGACTTTTACAAAATAAAGCGGAGTCTTTTTTTCTTTTTCTTTTTTAAGTGGACCTTTTTTATTTTTACACACATTTTGTATTAAATTATGAGGTTCAAATACAGCACGATTTTTGATGCACCAAAAATATTTCCTATAATGTTGTCAAATTGCTTAGCAAGATCACTCACCACCTTCTTCAGTAAATATACACAAATACATAGCAAAGCAACAGAGAGGGGAAACTATGGCATCACTTTGTATGCGGATCACTGGTTCTGTCTAGTAAAGAAAATTTAACTTCCCAAGAATTATTAAATCTGTCATCATTACAAATAATAGTCTTATATTATTTGTTGATTTCCATAAGGCTTTCGACACTATAGTACATGATTTTTTGTTTAAAATTATTAAATTTTTCGGATTGGGCAAGTATTTTTCAAAAGCTGTTAAAACATTATACAAAGGATGCACTAGTTCTGTAAAATTTCTGTCACTTCGGTCTGGTTTATTCATGGTTTTGTGACAGAGCCCTGACGCTCCCATCTTGTCATGTTTTTATGTGAGTGCGTGGCTTCGAGTGTGCTTGAGTGCACTCTCTTGTCTGCGTGCCTTGTTTCATGTTGGAGCATGGTGTTCGGATCCCGGCACTCATGTCTTGTTCAGACTCAATTTCAGTTTGTTGTCGGGGTTCGGACACTCACGCTACATGTTCTGTTCTGTCGGTCTCAAATTCGCTCTGGCTGTTTTCTTTTTTGTATTCGTTTTTTGTTTTTTTTCAGGAGGATTTTGTTTTGGGTGTTTTTTTTCTTTCGTCGTTGGTTGTGGTTTGCTTTGTTCATTGGCTGCGTGCTTTCATGTTGTCATGTCTTGTGTGAACACGTGGCTTATGAGTATTCTCATTAGCTGCGTGTTTGTGTCTTGTTTTGTTCAAGCTTATGGCTTGTGATTGTTTTGCTGGCCATGTGCTTGTGTTTTTGTTTTGCATGTGCACATGGCTTTTGTCTTAGTTTCCTGTGTGCCATGTGCTCTCATGTCAATTGTCTAACCCCACCTATCTTGTTACCTGATTATTGGTTAATTTACCCCACCTGTGTTTCCCTTATTGCCCTCCTCATTTGCTCCCTATTTATTCTCCTTATGTTTGCAGTCCTGTGCCAGTTCATTGTCATATTTCCCCTTAGTGGTTTCCTGCCTTGTCCTGGTTTACCAAGCTTGTTGCCAACCTGTTTTCCAGTTTTGGTTTGCTTGTTTTGTTTTATTTTATGTTATTATTAATTAAAGCCTATTCTCCTGCACCATTGAGTCCTCGCTCCATCCTTCACCCCCATCCCTGACAGAACGAACTGGCCTCGACGAGGACTCAGCGGAGGAAGGGCTTGCCCCATTCACCTCCACTCTCTCCAGCCCCCTCTACGAACGCATTCTCCGTTTCAAGGTGTTGAGCTTCCTCCTGCAACAGGGGACTGACCTGAGGAAGTTTGCCATTGAGTTCAGGAGTGCAGCAGAGGGCTTGGGGTTCAACGATGCAGCTCTCAAGGACTTGTTTAATTATCCCCTCGATGAGCCCCTCAATTGAGGAAGAATGAGGGGGCTGGACCACCTGACATTCAGGGGATTTGTGGAGTTCCTGGCACATCCCCAAGCTAAGGAGGCTGCAGTGCCCCCTGTGACAGCTGATGATGCTGCAACGCCTCCAGAAGTGCCAGCCAAAGAGGTTGCAGCACCCCCGGTGGTGACTGAAGAGGCTGAAGTGCCCCCAGAGGAGGCTGATGAGGCTGCAGCGCCTCCGGTGGTGGCTGATGAGGCTGCAGCGCCCCCAGAGGTGGCAGATGAAGCTGCAGCGCCCCCACTGGTGGCCGAAGAGGTTGCAGTGGCCCCAGAGGTGGCCGATGAAGCTGCAGTGCCCCTGGTGGTTGCCGGAGAGGCTCCAATGTCCCCAGAGGTGGCCGAACGAAGTTGCAGCGCCCCCAGAGTAGGCCGAAGAGGTTGCAGTGCCCCCAGAGGTGGCTGATAAAAGCTACAATGCCACACTCTCAGAAACGGAGGAGGAAGAAGTCTTCTCCACCCTTAAAGGCCTGGAGGCTGTCCCAGAGCCGCCCAAGCTTCTTCTCCACCCATGTGTCTTGCCCTCCTGGCGCCTCCCAAGCTCCTCGCCCTGCCGGCACCACATAAGTTTCTTGGCCTGCCAGAGCCGCTCAGGCTCCTTGTCCTGCCAGCTCCATCCTTGATGTCGGCTCTGTCCTTGCTGCCTGCCCAGTCGGCTCCACCTCAGTCTTCAGCCAGGATTCCAAGACTGGCGGAGCCTCCTTGGTCCGTTCCTCCGGTCCCACCCTGGCCCTCAGCCAGGTCTCCTGAATTGCTGGAGCCTCACTGGTCCATTCCTCCTGTCCCACCCTGGCCGTCCGCCGGGGTTCCTGCTTGGATGGAGCTTCTCTGATTTATCCCTCCGGCTCTGCCCTGGCCTCCTACCAGGACTCCTGAACTGCCTGTCCCTCCCTGGTCCCTTCTAATGACTTTTTGGGTTGATCCATTGGTCCCCTCCCTCCCTCCCCTCTTTGTCTCTGTGTTTTGATTTTTTCCTGTCTTGTGTTGTCTGTTGGTCTTGTTTTGGTGTGCCTCATTAGGGACGCTGGGTGGCATCCCTTGGGGGAGGGGATAGTGTCAGGGTTCTGTCACTTCGGTCTAGTTTATTCATGGTTGTGTGACCAGAGCCCTGACACTCCCATCATGTTGTGTTTTTATGTGAGTGCGTGGCTACGAGTGTGCTCGAGTGCGCTCTCTTGTCTGTGTGCCTTGTTTCATGTTGGAGCATGGTGTCCGGATGGTGTTCATGGTGTTCGGATCCTGGAACTCATGTCTTGTTCAGATTCAGTTTCGGTTTGGTGTCGGGTTTCAGATTGTGAGAGCGTGCCATCTCAAGTTCGTTCTGGCCTGTAGCAAATTAGATCAAAAGGGAAATGTTTGTGAATTGTTGTATTTAATTATTTTTAATTAATTTTGATTAATTACAATTATTTGTATTAGCTGTAGCAGAAATAAATTGCCCTTAACTAATCTGCTGTCCAGCGAACATTCAGTGTTAGTATCAATTCTACGAAAGGATATTTTCGTGGCCACAGAAAATACTTTCATACAGTATTAAAGCATTAGAGCATGTAGCAAGGATCAAAATCGTAATTGTAGGTTAGTTTTTTTAGTTGAGGCAGAATATGATTTTATTGTGTTTTGTGAACAAGAGTTTTATTAACTAAACACAACTAACACAAACTTGTCCAGGGTTTTTCCTACATTGAAAATTTTTTGGCGGCCGCCAAAACGATTTTTTGTCCCGCCAAAGCCTTATTTGATGTGTAATTGTGTTTTGTGAGTGAAGCAGAGAGTGAAGGAGAGAACGAGTACAGCGCCCCTCCCCCGCGCGCGCACTCTGTCTTTGCTCTCTCCCTCGCAACAAAATCAACTGATCCTAAAGGTCGGAAGACCGAATTCATGTTTCACGTGGTGCATTAGGAGAATATTTTTGCTGAATTACCGCTGGGTGTGAATTGCAGTCAAAAAAAAAAAAGTTGCTTTATCTTCTCTTACAACTTGTGACAAGCATTCCGCACATGCAGCTGACATAACTTTAAATAAACGCAAAAAAAAAAAAAAAAATCTATCCAGTTATGAAGTGTTTGTGTGTGTGTGTGTGTGTGTGTGTGTGTGTGTGTGTGTGTTGACAAATCTTTCGCGATGTCCTAACAGCCAGGATTCACACACAACACGTCGCTAAAGTCCGATTCGCGACCTAATGACTCCTTTGAGCCGATTCATTATAATGAATGATTAAAGCAATTGGTCTGCCCGTCAGTGTCTGAATCGGTGTATAACAAATCATTACTTCTTAGAAGAACACATCTGAAATGAGAAAGTAAGTGTGCTTACCCCATTTAGCAAGAGTGTTTAGTAAAATTTAGCCTTAATAATCCACAGTATGTATAGGCCTATGACATTGTGTAGTAAATTACCTATAAACTCATTTAGTTTAAAGTTAGACTGGAGTGAGATGAAACTAGATCAAAACACAAAGCAAGCTGTTGCTAGCTAGCTGCTAATTTTATATGGTAAAGAAATTACACTATTACACCTTTTTAACGCTACGTTTTTAATCCTACTTTTTGATTAATATGATTATACTAAAATAATTATCAGGTCTATCAAAAAAGGATTTTATCTTTCAAAACTGTGAAAGCCAGTCGTGGAAAAATCACAGCTTTTTTTTGCAAAGAGGGCAAGAAAGGATGACAGTGAGAGTGACAGGTAATATCTGTGTCTAATAATTACATAATTTGTAAATAGATAAATAGTGATACCTTTGACATTTCAAATATACTTTGTTATCGATGATGTTTACATGTAAAATAAGTTGTAATCGCTTTCTTTTACTATCTAGCCTGACTGTGATCGTTTTTTCATGAATAAATAGGATAAGAAAAGAATCACTAACTGTTTCTTTGTATTTATTTTAAATTTAACATTTATTGTCAATATTGGGCTCGCGGATCATGTGGGTACTACAGTACTCTTTGCTGTGTGTGGATGACCATGTCGGTCAGCCACCACCGAAGACCAATTTTGACCCAGGAAAAACCCTGTTGTCAAACAATCAATCAATCACTCATACATGGGAAGGGGCAAATAAGACTTGATGGATGAGACTATCAGGAAAACCAGAGAATGAAGCTATGAAAAGAGTCCATTAACCACCTGAGTTAAACCATCAGTGCTGTTTATAAGGGGGTCTATAGCTTATACTAAACCTCTGTTTCGTTTGGTTAAATGTATGATACTTGCATTGCCTTGGCTTGGAACAAGCGTCCGGATGCAGTCTCGGATGAAAGTCTTCATGGTTTGGAGGTTCGGCGGTGTAGGAGTCACAATAACCTTCTTCTGGGTTTGAAGAGTGATGAACTCCAAAAAGATTTCTTTCTGTTGCACCATTCTGTAAGGTTTCTTGCATCTGTTCTGTGCCTTCTCTCGTCAAGCAGGTGTCAGTTCCCCTTTAGAACTCTGTGACTTGCTGCATGGTTCAGTTCATTTACCTCCCGTCTGAGGCCCTTGAGAGTGTGGGCCCAGGAGAAGATCCTGGTGGTTCAGGCTGGGTGTCAGGTGTCCAGTAGTGTCACAGTCTCGCTGTTCCTTTCTCTGCCGTGCAGGTCGTTGGCTGCTTTGGGCTGTAGGGTTGTCCATCACAGTTCTCTGCTGGGTTTCCAGGTGGACCTGGTGAGCTGGCAGGGCTGGATGTCTGTGGAATGTCTGAGACATAAGGGCCTTTCGCACCGCTTTAGTTCCAGAACTAAATGTAAAGTAATAAAGTACTGGTACGATTTTGCGCTAACTATTTCCCAGTTCCATTTAAAGGGTTGCATTCGCACCGAGAGCGTGTACTAGGATGTAACATAAGCCATTCGACAGAGACGTCATTTGTGCGCGGCGTTCAACAATGTTAACAAAGAAGAATAAAATTAACAACAGGAGGTTGGAGGATGCTGTGATCGGAGCTTTGTTTTTGTTGTGACTCGCGGGATTCACAATAATGGACATGGAATGTCGAAGTATACATAAAGCGATTGAAAGAACGAAAAGGAGGACTAAGAATCTCCAACAACAACTGGCAGTGCGACATTTGCTACAAGTACCTTCACTTCAGCATCCGTATATTTATCACTGTTCATCATACTTGTGAAATAAGTTGACAGAATATTTACAGTATGTTACACGGCATTTTAAATCATGGCGGGTGAGGGCGTTTTCAAACACGTCTGGCCAGTCAGTGTCTACTTATGTCACGGGTAGTACCAGTTGTGCTGGTTAGACCCTGCTCTGGAGTAGGAGCTAATTTGGTTCTCGAAAAAGGCAGTCCGGTACTAAAATCACACCTAGTTCCTGCGGTGCGAAAATGCCCAAAAGTGGGTAGTTCCAAAATGAGTTCTGGAACTATGAAAAGGTTCCTGCTGTGCGAAAGGCCCTATACTGTCACACTTGTGGGAACACCAGAGAGAGAGAGAGAGAGAAAGAGAAGGCACATGCAAGTACGTACAGAGGTGTTAATCTATCTGTATGTGGAACGGCTGTGTAGGCCGTGTAAGGTGTGAATAGCTGCTGAGGGGCAGCTAGTGAGGCAGGGTGCTATGTTTTTGTGTTCCTGAACACAAAGAGAGAGTTTGAGTAACTTTGTTGATGGGGCTGTAAGCAGGGGTCATCTGATGACCGGGCTATACATGTGGTCAAACTATTACTCAAAGCACTGATGGTTCACAGGTTTGGTCACTATGAAGGTATCAAATAAAACAAAACCGAAATAAAATCAGAAAGAGACAGAGGGAGAAGGAAGGGCTTTCCTTATTTAGTTTAAGCTAGGAGATATGACTAAGCAGTTGTCAGTTGGTCAAAGGAATGCTGCAGCAGGGTCATAGACCTAGAGAGACTGTTAGCTTAGCTAGCAGGGACACATCGAAAGACTCAAGGTATATAAACATAAACAATATGATATGTTTCTAGATCTCTCAGGGGCTATAGCATAATGAATGGTAACTGTCCCTTATGTAATAGCCTTGTGCTGAGAAGTAAAGAGGGGTAGAGCAGAGACAGGAATTAGGCTACTAATAACCTGTACGCTCATTAAGGATACGCCAGTTGCTAGAACTGCTATAATCCTATACCGAGAGGGAAGAAGGTGATGGTCAAACAAACTAAAATAAGGTAAAAGTAAAATAAAAAGATCCTAATAGCCATAGGAAACCAAAAGGAAGAATGAATAAACAAACTGATTTAATTAAATCTCAGATTTCCTTAAAATCAACTTAGCTGAATTGGTACATTCGAGCTGAACAAAGGTCAATGAATGAAATTAAAATCAAAGACAGGTAGAAATATATTACATTGATTTTCCTGATAATTAAAACTAGCAAACAAACAAACAACCAAACAACAACAACAACAACAACACTTAGTTTTCATTAACAAAATTTCATTTAGATTTCATTAACCAAAAATGAAGGGGCTTAGAGTTTAATGGAAAAACAGCTAATACAATTTTTTATATAAATATTGCATAGCATCATTAAATATTTTTAAATTTAAAATAATAATCAAAAAATATTATTGAACAAAAATATATAACATTGATTTTCCTGATGAGAAAAAAAAAAACTTTTAGATTTCAATACCAAAAATGAAGCGACTCAGTTTAATTAACTTTAATCGAAAAAAAGAAAAATAGGTCATGAAAAAATATATAAATATTGCATAGTATCATAAAATCCCCTTGAAATTTAAAATAATAATTAAAAAATATTATTGAACAGAAATATATTACATTGATTTTCCTGATAATAAAAAAAAAGAAAGAGAAAAGAAAGAAAAGAAAACACTTAGATTTCATTAACAGATGTAAAGCAAAAATGAAGAGGCTTAGAGTTTAATTAATTTTAATGGAAAGAAAAGCTAACAAAAAATGTATAAATATTGTATAGTATCATAAAATCTAAAATAATAATAATATTGAACAGAAATATATTACACTGATTTTCCTGATGAAAAATAAAAAATAAAAAACACTTAGATTTTATTACCAAATGTTTATTACATTGATTTTCCTGATAATAAAAAAATAAAGAAAAAAGAAAAGAAAAACAACAACAACAAAAAACAAACAAAAACAAACAAAAACACACATAGATTTCATTATCAGATGTGAAGCAAAAATGAAGTGACTCAGAGTTTAATTAATTTTAACGGAAACAAAAAGAGCTCATGAAAAATGGTATAAATATTGCACAGTATCATAAAATACCCTCAAAATGTAAAATAATAATTAAAAAATATTATTGAACATAAATATATTACATTGATTTTCCTGATAATAAAAAAAGAAAGAAAAAACACTAAGATTATTATTATTATTATTATTACTGAATATAAGTATTTTACATTGATTTTCCTGATAATAAAAAAAAGAAAAGAAAGAAAAAAACACTAAGATTATTATTATTATCATTATTATTATTGAACAGAAATATATTACATTGATTTTCCTGATATTAATAGAAAAGAAAAGAAAAAAAACACTAAGATTATTATTATTATTATTGAACATAAATATATTACATTGATTTTTCTGATAATAATAAAAAGAAACAGAAAAAGAAAAGAAAGAAAAAGAAAACACTTATATTTCATTAACAGATGTGAAGCAAAAATGAAGGGGCTTAGAGTTTAATTAATTTTAATGGAAAAAATTGCTAATAATAATTTTATAAATATTGCATATTATCATAAAATCCTCTCAAAATGTAAAATAATAATCGAAAAATATCATTTAAGAAAAATATGATTATATATATGATTTTCCTGATGAAAAAACATTTTCATGAAGATTTCATTAACAAATGGGACCCAAAAATGAAGTGACTGAGTTTAATTAATTTTAATGGAAAAAAAATGGCTCATGAAATTTTTTTATAAATATTCAAAGTATCAAAATAATCCAAAAATATTATTGAACAGCAATATATTACATTGATTTTCCTAAAATGAAGAGGCTGCAGACGATTAAATGTTTCAAAAGAATTTATCTGAAGTAGAGTTGCATAAACACTTTTTTTTTCTCTATCACTGCTTTTCATTGCTGGTTACAAACATGTAATAATGATGATGATGATGATGATGATGATGAAGTAATTTTATTCTGAATTCTATTACACTAAAATTAAATGAACTCCTGGAAATACAGTCTGAGAAATACGATACAACAGAGTAAATATGACATTTTATTTTACACATATTTATCAGTGTGTGTGTGTCTGTGTGTGAGAGAGAGAGAGAGAGAGAGAGAGAGAGAGAGAGAGAGAGAGAGTCTGTGTGTTTAATGTTTAATGTGACACAGAGACACTGAAGAGTTTGTATAATAACCAAGGTAAAATCCAGCGTGTAGCGGTTGAGTGAATGTGTGTGTGAATGTGTGTAAGTGTGTGAGTGTGTCAGAGACGCTGTAGAAGGACAGAGAGCCGCTCGACTCGTCCAGAAACACTGCTACTCTCTTACAGGAGCCTGAAGCAGAAGAGATCTCAGTGTCTTTACAATTGTGACGAGCAGTGAATCTGTGACCAGAGCAGATCAGACTCCAGGAGTTCACATTACATCCAAACAAACAGTCATCACTCCCTCCTTTCCTCTTGATTTCTTTATAAGACACTGATATTTCAGCTCCATCTCCACTCCATTCAGTCTCCCAGTAACAGCGTCCAGTCAGACTCTCTGAACACAGAACCTGACACCACCCATCAAATCTGTCCGGATGATTAGGATATGACTGTCGCTCAGAGACATGCGTCACCTTTCTGTTCTCCTCAGACAGAACGAGTTCATTGTTTTCTGTGTTTGGATCCAGTGTGAGATCACAGGCGTCTGAACACAACACACACATTACAACACACACATTTACAACTAAACTACAAACAAGAAAACTGTGTGTGTGTGTGTGGACTTACATTTGTGGAGCCCTGATGTGATCCTGAACTCTCCTCCATGATCCACACTAGAAAACACACACACACACACACACACACACACACACACACACACAGAGAGACACACTCTGATGTAAAAATGAGCTCAGATATGTGGACACAAATGAACTTGAGATTCATGAAACATTTGTACACGCTGCCAATCGTTCAAATATCACACCTCTGAAAACACATTCAATAAATGAAGAGGGTAATATGTTGTGATAATTTATGTTATGATAATTTTGAGATTTAATGTGGATTGTTCATAGAGATGATTTTTTTTTTATGTGTGAGATTTTTTCGTGTATTTTTTATATTTTTTTTAAGTTATCTTACAATATTCCTCTGTATGATTTGTTTATTGACAATTATAATTTCTTGGATAATAAATGTAACAACAAGGTTTTGAGATCACTATTCCTCTTGAAAGAAATGTTTTATCGGAGAGGTTTTCAAAAGCTGACACTATCAGAACAAGATAGTTGACGAAAGAAGTACCCCCAGCCCGCACATGACCGACTAAAAAATGTTTAGTGCTAAATGGTTGAAAAAGGTTAACAAAAACACTTGTGAATCAACATAATTTTTTTTAATAAGATCTGTATGTTGAATCAGCTTAATGTCTTCAACAGCATACAAAATAAATTAATATTAAATTAAGATCTTTTTTATTATTTTAATAGCATTTTACAATATTTTGATCATGAAACCTATTCTAAAATCTAAAGGTATATGTTAAATATTATCATCATTAAGAACAATAAAACTAAATACATTTCGCTTTGTTATCACAGTGGTTCCCAAAGTGGGGGGACCCCGGCGCAGGGGTCGAGATGATTTCTATAAAAAAAGGCCCTATATATTTTTGTTGCAATTAATTTAACCCTTTCGCACGTACAATCACACCGTTGTGTTCAGTCTAGGCTGGTCCCTGGAGTGTACGATCACACCGGTCAGTGCATGACGTGAAATTCAAATGTGCTCTCGCGCGTTGGCTGGCGCTGAGCCAGAGACAGGCGCGCTCAGAGCTGTCATCACAACTTTTCAGTGTTTTCAACCACATAATGGTTTACTTTAGGTTTCAGACATATAAGTACTAAAAAAACAATACATTTAGAGTTTGTAAAATAACACACTGATGTCAAAGGACGAGGCAATAATAATCCTTTTCCATTATAATTAGACACGTTTTTATGCATATCAGATACACATTGTGTAAGTAACTTTAAAGTTTACTCTATTATTCTCCCAGTTCAACAGCCACTTACTTTTATGTATTTCGGGAGAAGTGGATGAATTCACGTGTTGTAAATCGCCTCCGGTTACTATCGTAACCTCGGTTCCCTGAGAGGCGGGAACGAGACATTACGTCAGCTAAGACGTATATGGGAACTCCTCCCCTTCTCCACTTTTCGCTGAAATCTTATGGGCTAACGCCAGCTGGGGACAGCTGGCCAGTTGACGCGAAGCATGCAAATACTGACACGTCACCCGGCAGTATAAAATGCATGGGCGCGAAAATTACGTCAGAATCACGACTGAAACGCTAGCACAGCTGATCAAACAGCAACCACGGCGGCTAACGTAATGTCTCGTTCCCGCCTCTCAGGGAACCGAGGTTACGATAGTAACCGGAGGCGTTCCCTATCAAGGCGTAACTCAACATTACGTCAGCTAAGACGTATATGGGAACCGTATTAAATCCCGCCGTGAGAGCAGTGAAGATAAGCCCTGAACGGGGTCAATCACACCCACACATAAGCGAGACAGTTCCAGCCAATAGCCGCGTCGCTAAGAGTACTCGCATCTGATAGGCGGAAAACTAGACAATGAAACATCTGCTCCGACCCTAGCAAAATTTGCATATCTTCATGCAATGACCATGAAGGCTGCACTGACTAGGGCAGACACAACACAATGAGCACTCAAGCATGAGAGTTAAACACAGAGTCGACAGCGTTTGCGGTGACGGTGAAAACTGCATAATCTTATAAACCATAACACAGAGTTAGCAGCTGTGGTAACTACTGTATAGCTGGTTATAACAGTTCACAACATATGAATGAAACTTTAACTCACCGAAAGTACATGTGACGCTACAGAGGGTACATCCAGCTTGTAAAAACCTGGCAAATGTATTCTGGGAAGACCAGCCAGCCAGCAAGACATAAATCCTGGATAGACATACCTCTAGCCCAGGCCATGAGGAAGCAATTGCCCTCACGGAATGAGCTTTGATGTTGAGGGGACAATCTTTCCCCTGGCATTCGTAAGCCAACGTAATAGCGTCCACAATCCAGTGAGAAAGTCTCTGTTTTGAAACAGCAGTCCCTTATTACATCCACCAAAGCACACGAACAGCTGGTCCGACTGACGAAAGGCGGCCGAGCGATCCACATATGTCCGCAAAAGCCCTAACAGGGCAGACAGTGCTCTGAGCATCAGCCGTCATGCGAGGCTGGCGGCTCAGCAGATAAGGCGGGCAGGGAAACAACCTGTGCTCTGAACGGTGTATTGAGTGACTTCAGGCACGTAACCTGGTCTCGGCCGGAGAGTGACATTACAGTCGCCAGGTCCGAAACATATGCAATCGTCGTTCACCGAAAACGCGTGTAGGTCTCCAATGCGCTTCGCCGAGGCGAGAGCAAGAAGCAAGGCCGTCTTCAGGGAAAGCTCCTTAACCGCAATCGAAGCTAAGGGCTCGAACGGTGGTAGAGATAGAGCCCTCAAAACTAGAGCTAGGTCCCACGGCGGTAACGGAGGGCGGCCGTGAAGGACACAATTCCTCGCTCCCCTGAGAAAAACTGATAACTAGAGCGTGCTTACCGATCGATTGCCCGTCAACCGGGGAACGAAAAAGCAGCAAATAGCGGCCACATACACCTTCAGCGTGGATGGCAAACCTTCCGCAATCCAATCTGTGCTGTAGAAAGCGCAAAACATCCGACACGGAACAGGTCCCCTGGTCAATACCAATGTCCTGACACCATTTTGTGAAAACTCCCCATTTCAGAGCGTACAGGCGCCTGGTAGACGGCGCTTGCGCTGCCTCCGTTAAGTGTGCTCAGCACTCGTGAATGCAGTGCGTCCCGCTCATTTAGGGTCCACGCAGGCGGCCACACATGAAGGTTCCACAGCCCGGGGGGCTGGGGGTGCCCATATCGTGCCGTTCGCCTGAGACAGCAGGTCCCTTTCTGAGGGGAATTTTGCCATGGGGGAGCCACCACTAACTCTCTCAGGTCGTCGCGAACCAGGGCTGATTCGGCCAGTTCGGGGGCCACGAGTATAACTGACGCTCTCTCCTTCCTGAATTTTGCACAACACCATAGGCAGAATCTCACCGGAGGGAACGCGTAAAGTCTGGCTTCACGCCAACGCGATGTCAGAGCATCTCCCGGCAGCGGGGAGTGAGTGGATAGCGAGAAGAACGCCTGACAGTGACGTGTTCTCGCTTGCTTGTGGCAAACAAATCCACTTCCGCCCTCCCGAATCGATCCCAAATCATTTGAACTGATCCTGGGTGAAGCCTCCACTCTCTTTGAGGAATCCCGTTCCTCGAAAGCATGTCTGCTCCACGGTTCAGGATACCGGGGATGTGCGCCGCTCTTATGGAGAGAAAGTGTCGGTCCGCCCACAACAGGAGACTCGCTGCCCTGTTTGAAAAGAGCTGGGGAACGCCCCGCCGCCCTGGCGATTTATGTACGAGACCACAGACGTGTTGTCGGTTCGAATCAGTACATGTTGCCGCTCCAATTTCGACCGAAAGGCTTGTAGGGCTAAGGACACCGCTTCCAATTCCAAACGGTTTATGTGGCCACCTTCTCTGTGACTACCGACCACAGGCCTGAGGCAGGAAACGCCCAGGCATACTGCTCCCCAGGCCTGCTGTCGACGCGTCCGTCTAGACCACGGTGCGCTGCGTCACTATACCCAAAGGAACTCCTGGGCTGGACATATCCGGGCTGCTCCACGGTCTCAGAGTGCTGACGCAACTGTGAGTGACCGTAATGCGCTTGTGGCCTGAATACCACGCCCCTCGGCGGAACTCGGGTCTTCAGCCAAAACTGTAGAGCGGCCGCATATGCAGCAGACCCAGATGGCACACGAAGAAGCCGCCGCCATCAGTCCCAAAAGCCTCTGAAATTCCCTCAGTGAAACCGACCTGCCCGGTCTGAAACAAACACGCAGAGTCGATGAAAATTGCCTCTATTCGCTCTTGAGAGAGATGAGCTCGCATCGCCATCGAGTCCAAACATACTCCCAGATATGTTATAGTCCGGCTCGGTAAAAAACACGCTCTTCTGCATATTCACACGCAGTCCCAGCGTATCCCAAATGGCGAAGCAGTGTTCCACGTGACTGATTAGCACATCCTTTGAGTGGGCTAAAATCAGCCAATCGTCCAGATAATTCAAGATGCGCATTCCGCTCGATCTGAGGGGAGAAAGCGCTGCGTCCCACACAACTTTGAAAATGTGCGGGGGGCGGAGGGGCGAGGCCGAACGGGGAGCACTGAATACTGATAGCCGTGCCTTCTAAAGCAAACCTCAGGAAGCGCCTGTGGCGCGTCGCTATTTGAATATGGAAAGTATGCGTCTTTTAGATCCACTGAGGCGAACCAGTCCCCGGGCCGTATCTGTGCCAAGATCTGTTTCGAGGGAAGCGTTGTCATTCTGAACGCGCGCTTGTGAAAGTGCTCGGTTGATGGGTCTCAGATCCAGAATCGGACGGAGTCCACCATCTTTCTTTGGCAACACAAAGTAGCGGCTGTAGAAGCCGCTTTCCTGCTCGTTCGGATCGGAGGGATGCGCTCTATCGCTCCTTTCTCGAGCAGACTGAGAACTTCCTGTCTCAGAACGGGAAGGTTTTTGGGCATAGTCAGTGACGGGACCACGCCATTGAAGCGGGGAGGTCTGCGTTTGAACTGAAGAGAATATCCGTGCTGAATTATTCCCAGTATCCACGGTGAAACGCCGGGATAGCTCTCCACGCGTCCAGGAAATGACACAGCGGATGCGTTAGCTCTACGGCCACCGTAACCACTGATGGTGTGTTTTGACGGCGCCCCGTCCCTGCGAGGCTAGAATCACTGGCGGGAGGGCGGCTCGCGGTGGGCATTGTGTGGTGTTGGCACTCTAGCGCCCTCGAGAGGCCATTATAATCATGGGTTGTGGCTCTGCGCTGCTCTGAGACAGGGCGAGTGACACAGTGTGGGGTGCAAGAGGAAGAAAAAGCTCTTTTTGTGGACGGATATATGTTTTTATTGTGTAATTCACACAAACAGCATTTAAACCCACATAGCATTCGTCGCCCGTTAGGAACATGGGGGAACATGATGCTCTTGAACATGGGCGTTGGTGGCGGGGCCTCCAGCGCGCTCTCTCTTCCTCCTTAACGGCCCGTCAGGAAGATGGCTTGGTAGTGCCGGGTGGGGGGATGGCGCGCTGGCTCTCTCGCGGCGCGGGCTCCCCCTCTGACCCTGACGTTTCCTTCCAGGCCCTGACCACTGCTTGCTTCGGCCGAAACGAGCGTCCGGTTCGGGGCGGGGGCGCCACGGCGGGCTTTTGCCGGAGACCCTGAGCCTGGCGAGGCGCAGAAGAAGAGCGGGACCTCGCAGATGGTGACTGGAGTGAGCGACGGGGCATCACGTGGCTCATCGCCTTGGCGCGCTTCTGCGTCTCTCGAAGAAACGCTCGGACCGACTCCACGGCGTCACCAAAGAGGCCGGAGGGAGTGACTGGAGCGTTTTAACAGCGTCTTGCGGTCCTGCATCCTTCAGGTCAGCTAGGGTAAGCCACAGGTGCCTGTTAAGGACGACCATGAACCCCATGGAACGGCCGATGGCTTGAGCAGACTGCTTAGTAGCCATCAGAGTGAGATCAGTTGCCGCGCGCAGATCCCTGATGACGTCAGCGCCGACTGCGCCGCCGTCAAGGGATTGAAGCAGTTTCGCCTGGAACACCTGCAGTATAGCCATAGCGTGAAGAGCAGAAACTGCCTCCCCTGCAGCAGCATAGGCTTTGTCCCCTGGTGGGCCGTGAATCTGCACGGCTTAGAAGGCAGGCTGCGGTCCGAACACAATGCAGAGGAAGACTGGCACAGGTGCGCTGGCAACAGTCTCTCTCGACGGGGGGCATGCGCACATACCCGTGGGCTTCCGCGCCCGTCCACGTGTGCAAAACATAGCCTGCGTGGCAGAGTGGGTGCGCGCCGATTGGGGTGCAGCCCACGACTTCACCACGTGCTCGTGCACGTCTGGGAAGAACGGGGTTCTTCTCCTCGGTGCGGCCTGGCGGCGGCTCAACTGGAGGAACCACGAGTCCAGCTTACTTTTCACAGGCTCGTCAGGTGCGTTCCAAGCGAGGTCCCAGCTCCGTGACGGCCTTGCTGAGGACCCTGACGAGCTCCTCCTGGAGGTCTGCAGGGCCCTCTTGGTCGGGGTGGTCCGACTGAGACCCCCAATCCTTTTCCGACGCCTGAGAGCGACATGTAGTCGTCTTCCTCGCCAGCTTCTTCGAAGGCGACGAAAAGTTCGCGACGGTGTTGGGGGGGCGGAAGCTAACTTCCCGCGAAGTTGACGTCGTCGAACTCGACCCTCGGGCGGGGGAAGGGCCCACCAGCGGCTCGCTGGCGGCAGTGGGCCTCATCCCTGCTGTTGCCCGAGCCACTTCTCTCCTGGCTCTGAGGGCGCGCACTGGCAGCTCGGCGCAGTGGGCGCACGTGTCGTCCGTGAGTGCCGCCTCCGCGTGGGCGAGGCCCAGGCAGGTGACACAGAACTGGTGAAGGTCGGGCGGGTCAATGGGACCCGCGCAAATCTGGCATGTAGCAGCCATCGGATGCGGAGAGGAAAAAACAGGGGTGAGTAGTCCTCTAATGCAACTTCTACGATGAAATAGAAAAGACTTCTAGCGTGAGTAAAGAAAGAGATTCTGACGTAATTTTCGCGCCCATGCATTTTATACTGCCGGTGACGTGTCAGTATTTGCATGCTTCGCGTCAATTGGCCAGCTGTCCCCAGCTGGTGTTAGCCCATAAGATTTCAGCGAAAGTGGAGAAGGGAGGAGTTCCCATATACGTCTTAGCTGACGTAATGTTGAGTTACCGCCTTGATAGGGAACCAACAGATCCGATTCTCTGAACTGCGTCTGCGGCACAAACTAAGATGGCGGCGCCCATCGCGCATACAGCTTAACTAACGCGATCGTTATAAAGGTGTTTAAACCAAACAAAAACACTTCCACTTGCCTATATTTTGAAAATCGGAATATCAGCTATTTCATGCCATATCTAACAAATTTTGTGAATATTTTGAATAAAAAAGGAAAAATTGACAAAAGCAGATCATCATTCATTCAGCTCTGTTGTTTCTTCGGCGTGTGTCACGTGACAAGCATGACGCGTCACCATGGAAACCATAAAGTGACACATCTAAATAACGATCGCCTTGAAAAACTCACGCTGGGGGATCAGCCAGAATATTTTAAACTTACGTGTGAAAGGGTTAATTTTTTTTTAATTCAATTTGTAATTTTGTCCCAGACATTACGAGATTATGTCAGCGTCAATCACAATCAAGTTACGTACGTACATCACGCGCAGCAACACAACGTATCCCGCTGTTTGCTAAAGTTAAAGGTGTTTGGAGGCTCCAAAAGGGGTTATTGAGGTGGGGTGGGGGAGGTGCGGGGTCGCGGGGCAGCAGCGCATTTATCACGGGGGTCGCGGGCTTAAAAGTTTGGGAACCCCTGTGTTATCACACTGAAACAATTCATATTGGTTGTTCTTCTTTATTGCTTTGATCATGATTGGTTAATCTGGCTGTCATCCGGGAAACTGGACAATGAAACGGTTCGCGCCTTTCTACATTTGAAAATATGACGGTTATTAACGTCTTTCTGTGAGTGAGGCAGCTGACTGTGAGCTGCTGCTCGTTGAAACTGCTCGGTCAGTCCCGAATTATTTAATATTTAATTTTTATTTTTTGAGCGAATTTGAGTCGTGACGTCAATGGAGAACAAACACTAATGTGAACACAAGAAGGGTCAGATGTGTTCTACGAGGTCCTGCAAACATACTGGCAAAATGAGGTAAGAATATCTCTATCTTTATTATCTTTTGAAAATAGTAAAGTATAACGTTACCAGAGTTTACAAATGTGTAACAAGGACATGTGTCCTGCAGAAGATAAATACCTGTGTGTGTATTTTTGTATTGCTTTGTCACAGATGCTCAAGTTAGCTGCTCATCTGATGTTGTGTTGCTGGTCAATTATGTGTTTATGTCTGTCTTTTAGAGATTTTTCCACATTTTCCTGATATGAATACCATGCATTAGGTGTGTTATATATATTTTTAATCTTATAAAAGATAACACACTCTTCGTGTTTTCTGAAATATATAATTGCAGATGTCGGTACCATTTAATTGAATTAAGATTGTTTAAAGCAGTGATTCTTAAAGTGCTGTACGAGTAGCACTAGTGGTACTCAGGCTCCCTCTAGTGGTACACAGAGGAATCACTAAATTAAATATTAATGTTAATACGTTTTAATTTAATCTTTGAGTAAGTTTTTTTTTTTTTTACATTTAAGTTATATAACTTTTGTTATAACACGTTTTAATTTAAACTTTAAGTTTTCATTTACCTGTATGTAAGCACAGTGCAGTGTTCAAACTGTGTATTTACAATGTTAAAGTGGCTGACAACAATACATATTCTTATTAGGAATAAAACTGCATCATTTTTTAACTGTAGCTGAATAGTTAGGCCTACTACGCTGCTGAAATTTAATGTTCGTCATTATGGTGGTAATCAGAGAGACAAATATTTTCTGAAGTGGTTGGTACAAAAAGTTTGAGAACCACTGGTTTAAAGAAATGGTATAAAACTTAAATCCTGCTTTTTTAGAGAACTTTTCAGTAATCGCGTGATATTCTTCTTTCCCCTCATAGAGTCATCAAGGATCCAGCTAATTATTGAAACATTGCTAAGAAATTGTTCATCTGCTACACTGCACTGTCACTTCTGGTAGAGATTCACTGAGCTTTTGTGATAGGTTGTGATTTTTTTTTTTACTTGGTTTAATAAAAATGCACTTAATTTGATTTTACTTGTTTTACTAAATACTCTGTATAGCTAGGGTTCGTGATGTTAAAACAGTGTAGACTGTATCTGGGGCTCTACTCAAAAACAGTCTGCTTGTGAATAATTTGATAATATTGTAAACTTTCATCTGAATACATGAAATAAGTGTTCAATGAATAATGTGGTGCACTTTGTTTCCACCATAGCCCACATGTTACTTTTAACGTGTGAAACTCGTCTAAAGTGAAAATATTGTGATTTGTTTTTTGCATTCCAGTTTTCAGTTAATAAAAATTTCACAATATCTAAGTTGATATTTTGCGGCTGAGGATTTTATTTGTGGTGTTTTTGTTTGTTTGTTTTATTACAGGTGGGACGAACTGAGTGCGCCAGGGGACGGCGTCAGATCTGGTGGAGAGCTAGGAGCAGAGCTGGGACACTTTCGAGAATCACCAGAAGCACAATCACACTATATGCACAATGCTGTTGGTTCTAATATTTTAGGGTCCCCCTCGGTAGAAATCACATTCCGTGTTACCCGCGGTAAAAAAACGCAGTGGGGGGGGTTTCCCTCATTAGAAATTGCTTCCCCCCTCGTGGTGCCCCCTGTAACGCTGGGCCCTTGAAATCGTCCTAACCTTCCCTCCCCTTACAGCGCCCCTGGTCGCCGGTTCCCTTCTCGAACTGTTCAACACATTTTGACTGCACAAATGTACACATCTCTTAAAATGAGACACACATTACTAAAACACGAACTAGTTTGCCAACCTAAAAATAAAAGAGATACAGCTGGTTTCACAGTCCATAAAGGTACTACAAGGGTTTCTCTTGCAAGTGCAGCACAAAATATGCATATTATTTTACAAAAACTTTTAAATATTATTGTATTTGGATTGTTCTACAGGTTTTTAACAATACATACATCCATGCACAAACAATGCAAGCTAAAGTTTGGGATTATTTTCATCTGTTTTATACAGTATATTTCCAAAATAAAACATATTTTTGAACAATTTTGAGCATGTGGTAGTTCTCTCGCTCTCTTTCTAATAACTTCATTAATAACTGCGTTAGAATGCTATCAGCGGCTCAAGCCTCCGCTTGTACCAGCTCTTAAAATGAAGTTTTGGAACCAGCCAAAAGAGGAGGCGTTGGATGAGATGCAGAAGAAATAAATCCTACTCACAATAACGATTTAAAAGTACATAAAACGGACAACAAATCCCTTTAAATATATCATCTGAATCGATGTCCTTGAGGTGTGGTACCGGGCCCCCATTAATATAAACTAACCAAAAAGTAGTTAAAACACACAATAATAGAACAATTTTGTTTATTTAAACAAGAGCCCAAAGTTGCTTATTCTTGCACTACTATGTCATACGTTCAGATAATATCAGATCTTGCCCATCGGTTTATGGCAGAAGATACAATATGTACAATACAATATTGAAGATACAGTACTACAATTACATAGTACAATTTATTCTTAGAGATTTATTTTCATCAGTGTTCTGTCAGCTTTTTACATTCTCAAATCTGCATATGTTTTATTTACCTTTACAAAGGGCCAATCCATTCCTTACGTTACATGTGCATTAATTAAATGCTTTTGATATATTAAACGTATAAACGGTGAATACTGATATTTGAAATTATTTAAATAATAAAAATGTACTTTAAATGTGAAATAATAAACCCGGCTTTTATTAGGTCCTGTAGGCGGAAGGCCCCAAAGTCAACTGTATTAATTATAGATGAGTGCAGGAATATGCCGATCTCGTGAAACCGAATCCCATATTAAATGTTTGCACTTCATCTCAGGAACCGTATTCAGGAACGAAACACCTTCATGTTGCTTATAGACGTGTTGTAGCTGATGTTTGTTATTGATATTTATTTTTGTTGTCGAATTATTTATGTTGATAGAAATGGAGTATAAGGGTGTCATTATGGAACGAAAAGTGAGTACTGAAACTGTTGGTAAAAAAAAAAAAAAAAAATCTACATCTATTTATTAACGCAGGTGGGTGATGGTGTGATTTTTTTTTTTGGAAAAAAAAAAAAACTGACTCTTCATGTGAAATTGATTAACTATATGAAGTGGTATAAATATATACATTTTCTGCCCCCATGTCTTGAATTTGTGATCATTCTGAATGTATTTTAAGATGTGTTATGTTATTGGTTGAATTATTGGTTTTTTTTTTTTTTTTTTAATGAGAATATTCAGCAAAATAGCTCACTTGTCATGGTGTTACTTAACTATATAATATTAGGATTCGGAATAAACTAAACATTTTGAATTTTTACCTCAAGTTTATGTATGTTGTTACGCTCATTTGCTTTTAAGTCTCTCACAAAGAGACAAACAGTGAACCTCAACTGCGCGACCCCTTGACTTACATCACCCTTGATACCAAAAATACACTATCCATTATCAATCGCCATTTACACTGATTGTATTTTTATGAATATTTTTAGAGTTTTGTTTCTCTTTTTGGTTGTTTTTCATTTATATATCTACACACACACACACACACACATATATATATATATATATATAATATATATATATATATATATATATAGTCACTTAAGTTGTAATCAGGTTATTATCTTCGGTCTGTCCAATGATTGTAAACAGTCATTATGTCCGTCAGACTTAAAAGGGTCCTATTATGCTCTTTTACAAGGTCTTGATTTTGTTTTGGGGGTGCACTAGATCAGGCTCTCATACTTGGTTGTTCAAAAAATCACATTATTTTTCACATATTTTATTTTATTACAACACCTCTCTCCCTAGTCTGGCATGAACGGCTCAAATAGTTCCTGTATCAAATGAAGGCCAGCCTTCTGAAATACGAAATGTGCTGTGATTGGTTAGCTGGGCCAGTGTGTGTTGTGTGTGTGCACCTGGTCGGGAAATGTCATGCCCCTTACCATAGCCGCCTGCTGTAAGCTTCAGTGTAAATATTGCCTCAAAATCATATCAATTTGACCGCGATTTAAACCCGTATGATTGTAACCACTCTAAGCTCGTCTGTCTTGGGGAAGCTAGCGTGTCTCTGACATAGTGATAACACTTGTTGTCTTCTCTAGTGCAGCTCAACCGGGTCTCGTCCCATTCGTCGATATTTGTGATATCACACATCCCGGAAAATATGCGTTGTACTCCAAACGAGTCGTTCGTTGTAGTTTTTGAAAAGTGATTTCTGTTAAATAAAATATCTCCTTCGAAGTGGACTTTGAGCTTTGTAACTTTGCAGATCTTTTTTATGCTCAAACAGCAACATTACAGACTAACTAAAGTTGAAAAAGTGAAAAAGCATAATAGCACCCCATTAAGATATTTTAGCGGTAATGTGACCAAAAAGATTTATAAAACCTTTTAAGACTTTTTAAGGACCCACAGACACCCTGGACGCATCTTTTGCTGATCACATTCTTATATTTGGTGTCTCTATGCAAAACAAAGAGATTGAAGATTTGAATTTTAAAGTTTATGTACACAAATGTAGATTTGTTTGTTGATTGATTTTATTTATGTAATTGACTGAACAAATGGATTGGATTAAACTGAAATGAAATGTTTTTTTTTTTGATTAGAATTTGCTTTACAATTTTTTTTGGTATTATCTTCACTTTATTTATTCTTTATATTTATTTATTTTTTTTTTTTTTTTTTTTATTTTATTTTATTTTTGTTGTTATTGTGTTTATGATATGCTGCTCGAATTTATTGTTGATGTCTTCAACAACGAAAAAAAAAAAAACGCAAACCTTGAAATTGCAAAGAATTATTATTATTATTAGTATTATAGTATTTAATATATTAAAATAATTCATTAATATGACACACTGTCAACAGAATATTTTACTATTGGCAACACATTATTAAATGATGAATATGTGGCTTCTAGTGATGACCTTAACTGAAAGTAAGAATTTTGACCAACTAATACTTTCAGTTAAATGGTTAAAAAATTTAATTTAAAGGGGTCATATGATGCTGCAAAAAGAACATTATTTTGTGTATTTGGTGTAATGAAATGTGTTTATGCAGTTTTATGTGTTTATGGTGTATTTGGTGTAATGAAATGTGTTTATGCGGTTTAAAGTAAAAAAAAACACATTATTTTCCACATACTGTACATTATTGTTTCTCCTCTATGCCCCGCCTTCTGAAACGCTTCAATTTTTACATCATCGTTCTGAAAAGCGAGGTGTGTTTTGATTGGCCAGCTATCTAGTGCATTGTGATTGGCCGAATACCTCAAGCGTGTGACGGAAATGTTATGCCCCTCAACATATTGTGATGGCCTGTCTGGCCGGAGCGACAAGACAAAACATTAAAACACATTCTAAACGTGATATAAACATGATTTGTCATTTCCTCTTTTGGAAGGCCAAACAAAACAACAGCTCACTCTAGGCCTCCAGCCTCTGCTCATTCAAGGCCGCGGTGTGTGATGCTGTTTCGTTGAGAAAGCGAAACTACTTTGAGCGGAGTCCGGTTGAGTGGAGGGAGGGGGGGCTGTATTGAGTGGGGGGGTGTTGGATTCTAAGAAGGAGTGTACCTTGGTCTTGCAGCAACCACATGTGATGACCCCAGGCTGGATATCGTCCTCTTTTGGAAGGTCAAACAAAGTAGTTTCGCTTTCACAGTAAAACACACAGCGTCTATACGACATGGCAGTGGCGGCAACAACAATACTACAATGAGAATAAAAGGTACGCCTTTGACCCCAGGCCGTTAACAAGTCTGGGCGGCGTTATGCAATCTTCCCACATACTGACGTAGAGATGTGGGGGGCGTGTTAGAACGAGAGCCGTTTCAGGGGGGGACGTGGACGTATAAAGAATATCTTTGGATTGAGCTTTACTTTTTATAAAGAATATCTCTTTGGATTTGAGACTTTAGTCTTTTCAACTTTAAAGATCTTCTTTATGCACCGAGAGCTTGTAACACTCCAAAGAGAAAAGAAAAATTTAAATCGCATCATATGACCCCTTTAAAGAAACACACTACACCTATAAGTCATAGCAATTTTTGAAAAGAAAAAAAACAACAGACAAATCACATACTAAGTAGCATTTCATATGACCCCTTTAAAGAAACACACTACACCTATAAGTCATAGCAATTTGTAAACTATAAACGTTACAAACAAAAATAATGTAAAATAAGTAAACTATATGGTTTATGTAATGGTGATGTCACGCTATGTTGCATTCTGGGTAATGGTTTTGTTTGGACGCCATGTTAAGTTGTGAAAAATGTTGTCATTGTAGGTTCCTCCTGCTATTAATAATGTTACTGATTAAACCCACTGCCTATCACTCAACCCAGTAATCTACATATTTCATTTCATAAAAAGAACAATGTGGTCAATAGACAAAAGCATAGCTACAAACTGTGTACAAATGAAAATTCAGAATGCAGCTGAATTTTTTTAAATTACTTTTTTAAAAAAGTATTTTTAAACTATTGCACAAACATTTAAATTGCACATAAGGCAGTTTTTTAATTAAAATTTTTTTATTTTTTTGTGAAATGTGAAAATTTTTTTTTGTAATGTGTATATTTTAGAGACTTCTATAACATGTAATGTAAATATATTGTGTATGTGTAGTGTGGATATTAATGAAAATGCTTCTCTCTAGAGTATCTAGTGAACTTGAAATGCTGATTGAGCAATTACAAGCCACATGATACTTTTTTAGTAAGTTGTTCTGTTCTTTCTATTCTTTCAACATACCTTCTGATGTTCATTCATGCTTTAGTCATGTTTAGTTACACTGCTTTAAAGAGTGCAAAAACTACATTTGTTGTTTAAAATTTGGAATCAAATCAACAAAATTTAAAAGTTGATAGACTTTCATCTATAGTTCTATATAACTGAGGCTTGTGGTTATTTCTGTCAAAGGAACCACCTGCTATTGCTGAAATAATAAAATCAGAGCAGCGGCATGTTTGCCTGCATGTTATTAAATATATCTATTCCTATTTTGGTTTAACTAAAAATAACTATATAGCCTAAATCAAAATCAGTACACATTATATAGCTTATATAGTGTTATTAATAATAACTAGGGCTCAAAACTAGGGATGGGTAGATTGACACCAATAGTCTACACACGTTACAAGTTTTTGACACACTAACTAGGGCTCAAAACTAGGGATGGGTAGATTGACACCAATAGTCTGACAGTTTCAAGTTTTTGACACACTAGTGCTTTGAAAGGATGAGTCTGATGCTGTCGTGTGAACATTTGATTTAGTGGATTATTTTATAGTTATATTAGTCAGCATGCCTATATGAATGTAGTGTTTTTACGTGGTGTATCGTTGTTAATTATAGTATTATTGTTAAAATTATTGTTATGTGATAATGACATGTGAATGTCTGTTGACTGAATGAAAATTAAAACACCTTGCGGGCTCAACCACTGTTCCAAGAATAACCACAACAATTTTTTGTGGTTAAAATGTAAAAGCTGCTTGTAAATGCTATCCTCTGTTGTCAGCAGCTCACATTGGCGAGAAAAAATATATTATTTCAAAACATATTACAGTTTTTCTGAATTGCTAAAACACATTTCTTGAAACCATCACTTATTTTCTCAAAACTTTAAACAAATCCAAATACTCCAAAACCATTTCACTTGGACTCAAAATCAAACGGTGCTCTCAGATCACACACACGAGTCAATAAAATAAACACTACAGAGCATTCATTAGACACTACAGAGAAAAATGGAGAACACAGCATCCAGAAAAAAAGTATATTGTATTGACTAAACAATTTTGCAATTGTGTAAAAAAATATATTAATTGCAACAAAGTAAGGTGAATATATTGTCTAGGCCTACTGTATGTGTTTGTATGATTAGTGTTTTGTTTTGTGTTGAATATTGATTAGTGTTGTATGTTTTTATATATTGGGTAATTGGATAATGCTGAAATACTGTTTGTATACTGCAAAAGTTCAACTCAAACTCTAAATAAATAGCATGTTACAGTACACTCAAATACTGTAAGTTGTGCAGTGGTGAAATCAGGGTCAATAAATTAATTCTGTCTCAGCATCATGTCTTTGTGCTTGAGTCCGGCATGAGGACTTTGTCCACGTCAAATAATGTTGTCTTTTATGCTAGACAGAGAAAAAAACCTCTGGTCTGAGAGATCCAGCCTTGATAACACTCTCTAAACTTTATTCTTTCTCTCCTCACCCTCCACTTCTTACATATACTCTTCCTCCTCTCCTTCTCAGATTGTTTCCATCTATTGTTCGTATCATCATTCAGTCACCTGTGTCACTTGCCTGTGCACTCTGAACTGCATCATATTTTGTACAGTTGGTTTGATCACATCATTAGAAACAAGTGTGAACAATTTTGAATCGTTGTTTGTAAACGATGACAACTGTTCTTTAGTTGTGTTTAACTTTTGCCGCTTGGGTTTAGCATTTTGCAGCACAAATGCATAACAGTGTAAAAAGTGTTTAAGTGAAAGAAAATGTGTTTAGAGTTTTACAAAAAGAGTGTATGAGATTTGCAAATAGAGCCTAACTGCCTAAACATTTTTTAAGGTTTAGCAGAAAGAGTGCTTTATTCGATAAATTGGTAGTGAGAATTTGGTTCAGAGATTGGGGTTTAGTGTTTTAGCAAGTCATAAAAACTGTAAATGCAATAACTGCATTTGTGTTTCTTAATGTGCATGTGTGTGTTCTTTTGTAAGGAAGACACAAAAATGGTGCAATGAAAAATGATGTAGGTCTACTTTATTGGAGTATTAAACATTCTATTTATGTGAAAAGACAAGTTTGATGAAAGTAAAAATGAAGAAAATAAAGTCTTTGTCATTTTATTGTGAAAAATACAATACATTTGGGAAACTGTATCGCTGCACACAGACATGCCGCCTTGCTATGACACATATACTTATTAAATAGACAATTAAACCTTACAATGACATCCCAATGAGCAAAACATCTAAATGATACAGTTGGTGTAGGAATTTTTATCGACCACCAGATGGAGGGGTAGAGCACTGTGTCAAAAGCTTCAAAGCATCAAAGCAGTTTGTTGTAAAAGCCTCATTGCTTTAAAAGCCTCGTTCTGCAAAACCCTACCTAAAACCCTCTGTAAAACCATCAACCCCATTACTGTCACACATGCCTACTGTGCTGGAGCAAGGAGACTCCAATAATTACAGAACTTTAATGGCCAGAACACCAGGAAAGCACACGTAGCACTGGGGTGAGACTAGGCATGGGCCCGTATGAGATTTTGACGGTATGATAACCTTAAGCAAAGATATCACGGTTTGAAATGTGTTATTTTTAAATGACTGGGTAATTTTTTTATTATTTTTTTTCTTTTATTTGTTTCCTAAAAAGAAAAAAATAAAGACTGACATCTTCAACCTAAATCTGTAATTACAGTTATTTAATTTTAGTTATATAATTCATATACATATCATTCATATCATTTAGTTATATAATAATAATCATACACATAATTTGATTTAATAATAACCCAATCTGAAGCAAAAACAGATTAAGAATGTTCTGACAAGCTTTGTGAAATTATACTACATGCCCTGAATGAAACAAACCGCAGAAGCTCTGAATGAGATGCAGATTCACTCTCTGACTGAAGGAGGGGGCCTGTGGAACACCAAATACAGACCAGATACAGCATTTCCTTGGTTACCGCTGTAAACAAAGCTGCTCTGCGCTGAAACACTGCTTTAATATGAACTATACAGAGACAAGATGTAAAGAAAATACCACGTACACTTTTCAGAAGACAGTCAGCTCCCCCCAGAAACACATTCATATAAACCCCAAATCAATATTGAGGATTTTCTTCCAATAGTTCGTGCATCATAAACAGTGAGTGATCTGCCTGCTACAGTATTTTTCTCTGTGCGTCCATCTTCAGCGTCTCTGGTCTGTATTAACGGCCGTTAACAGACTTCACATAAATGACATTTTGGAAAATGATTGCATTGCAAGTCCAGAACAGAGAGTTGCAATAAAGCAAAAAACGTCCGCCATTACGTTATTTTTGTCATCAAGAGGGCTTGCGGACAGCCGCGCACAACGTGGTACTGCTCATGTGTCGAGCTCATCCGTCCACGCTCATCTGCAGTTGAGTTTACTTTTAAAAACTGTGTGGACGCAGCTGTGCACAAGACGGAAAGGAACGCTGAATGTGAAGTTCCAGGGGCAGCTCCTTAAGTTCGGTCATCCTACACACACGTGACTACCCGCTCACTTGCACCAACAGGTGGAGGAGGGGTCAGTGTTACTCTCTACTGCACTCAGTCTGAGGGATTCCTACTCTTTCAGTCTTTGAGGAGACATGGAAAACAGCGCATACCGCAGGAACGGTATAATGGAAAATATTAGTGGTTTTGAAACCGTGAAATTTTCAAACCGCGGTATACCTTGAATACGGTAATCGGCCCATGCCTAGATGAGACCAACAATTCCAGACAGAGTAGAATCTTCTTCTTCTTCTTCTGTTGAGTTTTATGGCAGTTTACAAACAAAGTGTATTACCGCCATCTGCTGGACTGAGGTGCAGTTCATTTTGGGTTTTTAAAGAAACTGAATAAAGCAAAAAAAAAAAAAAAAAAAAAAAAAAAAAAATATATATATATTCTAAATCCTACATGCTAACTGTGTATCTTTGATGAATGCTACTATAGAGCTATTTATGCTTCCTGCCCCTGGGCTCTGCACATAATGTTTCCCAAGGAGAATACTTTCTTAGCTGGATTAACTGCCCTTTTCAGTATTTCTTCTCGTTCCCTATTAACCTTCTACATCTTAAAAGAAACATGCTCCACATCTTCTCTCTCTCCACAAACCTCACAATTCCCAGATGGATGTTTCTTTATGATAAATAAATGCTATTTAAACCAGTGTGTCCCTATTCGTAATCTGTTAAAAACCAAACCTCCTCCTGTCTATTTGTGTAACTGGTCCTTTTCCTGATATTTCTTGTTGTAATTTATAAAATGTCTACCCCTTCTCTCCTGATCCCACTCAGACTGCCACATTGCAAATTCACTTTTTGTTTGATTATTACCTTTACACTCTCTGACTTACTAAGTAGAACATTTACTTTTGAATTTCCTCTTCTTTTGTTTGCCTCTTTTGCAAGTTTGGTCAGCTTGTTCATTCCCTTCTATACCTTGTGTGCGGGGTACCCATACAAACTGCACTATTGTTCCCTGTTGATTATTGTAAACATGATTTGATTGATTTCACATTCCAGGATCTGGTCCTGTACTGTACACCCTGATTCACCATTCTGAATAGATGTTAATGATGACATAGAATCAGAGCCAGATAACAGCTTTTAGTGGAGCCTAGCCTCTTCTAGCCATTGCAATGCAATGATAATGGCTACCATCTCCGCAGTATAGATAGATAAATGATCAGTAGTTCGCTTTTTTGATATATATCTCTGATTCAGGAATATACACCCCAATTCCAGTCCTACCCTCAGAATCCTTTGATGCGTCTGTATATATTTTTTGCAGTATTGTAACACATATTCTCAATATACTGGTGCCCTACCATATCTTTTGTTTCTATTGATTACCCTGGGAGAACAAAACAGCCAAGGTGGGGTTATTGCCAGAGGCAAGGTCTTGCTACAATGTATATCCTCTATCTTTAACTGATTTGCTAATCTGTTGGCATCCCACCCAAAGCTACATATCTGCAATCTCCCATACTCCCAACACTCACTTAGGACTTCCTTAGTAGGGTGTGATGCATTATGTCCTTTTAAATTGATCCAATAAGCCATACAACAATTTCAGGCGCCGGAGGTTTTAATGGCATTTCTTCTGTCTCTACTTGTAGCGCTGGTACAGGAGATGTTTCTAAACGCCCCACTACATATTCTTAGACTTTTAGCCTGCATTCTGTCCAGTTCTTTGATTTGTGTCTTTGATGCAGATTGGTACACAATACATCCATAATCAAATACTGATCTAATCAAAGCAATATAAATTCTTTTAAGAGATGTTCCTGAAGCTCCCCATTTGTACCCTGTTAAACCATTTTTCAATACATTATTTCCCTTTTTACATTTTTCCAACATTTTTTGGATATGTTCCTTAAAAGTTAATTTTACATCAAGCCACACTCCCAGGTACCTAATAGTATTAACTTGCTTTAATAGTTGTCCATATAGCTTTTAGTTCCACATTAGGGTTTTTGACAGAGTAGAATGGAAGCACACATGGCTTAAATAATAAGGGAGCTAATGGGACTCACCTGGAATAAATACAACTAAATGGGGAACACCTGGAAACACAATCAAGACAGGAACAGGAAGACCAAATAAGGACATAAAAAACGCATGGGGGAAGGAAAGACACACAGACACAGAGCAGAGTCCAACAATTACCATCCCCTTTAGGTTAACAGTGTGTATTATGGAAATCATATAATGCAAATTAAATATTAAAAATGTTTATTTATAATGATTTACAAACTAAGTAATGACAATTGGCCACACATAACCAATTTTTCATGCAAAAATGGATGAGGAGCAACTTTTAACATTCTTTGAAAAGAAGACAACAGATGGTATGATATTTCATTGACCCGAGTTTAAAGACATAACATTATTGTGCTGTATGTGTGATTGTCAGGGACTGAGAGATGATACTGAGAGCTATGCAATCGCAGTATCTGGTCACTGAAACCGAACCTTTTTGAAAACTCCTGCAAGGGGGAAGACTTTTAGAAAGTCCTGTAGCCAGTGAAACTGCAGATGTTGGCTTGTGATGTCAGAGTGCGTGCCGGTAACAACCACCACTAACCTTTTTTTCAGGCTTCTGATTTGCCAGCATGGTTTTACAGCTGGGGTTATACCACTACCTGTTATTTTGGCATGCTCTTGACAGCGCTTCTTAGCGTTTTTTTTTTTTTTTTTTTTGAATGAAGAAGGGGAAAACTCTGAAAAACTTTTTATAAAAATAACCATGTATGTGTGGACTAGGCCTCAGAGTTTATATGAGATGGACTCATATAAGCCTCATTCAGACTGTCAGCCCAGATCTTATTTTGTGCATATCTGGATGGAATCTGATTTGAATAACTGATGGTCCACACAGTGTATTGCAACTGTTCAAATACAATTTGTGTGTCCATAAGCGCTCTTTCGTTTTACGGAATGTGTGCTGGTTTCTATGGCAATGCCGTTGCATTGTTAAGCCAAAGCTAAAAACAACAATAACAGCAATACAGTTTGCATTACAGATGTTGTCTTATGAAATGATAACATGTTGCCGTCGCGCTGGATTATATTTTGTCTCATGAGGTGGTGGCAGAAAAGCAGGAAGCTGGAATGTGCGACCTTATTCCTTGCTGCTGTCTCTGCTGATTTTACAACTCAATTAGGTGTCTAGCAGTATATTGTCTTTTCCCGCTCAACTTGCATTTCACAACAACACAAACTTGTTTCTGCAAAGATGTTCATTATGCTTTCTACAAAAACATCTGACGTTTTTATGTTTTACGCGGCATGAGAACGTGAAAAATCTAATGATCTGATCAGTCAGACAGAAACGGATTTCCAGAAATGCAATTTGAATAGGGTTCCAAACCACATACTAATGTAGCTCGAAACGGGTTTTCACAAATCAGATTTCATGTTGTTCGTTGCCTTTTAGACTAAATATGATCGGATTTCAATCAGATTGCACAAAAATCGGATTTGGGCTGACAGTCTGAATGAGATTTTAGTCCCCAACAGTGCCATTTTAACTTGAGTTCAACTTAAAATGTTATTCCTCGTGCATGGAAATCAGCTATGGTTCTCCCTTTGTTAAAAGATGGTCCCATCTGAATTGAATAAATATCAGCCGATTTCTAGCTTATCAGTGTTGGCAAAAGTATTTGAATCTTTTTTAAATGAACAAGTAAAACGTTTTTAACTGAATAAAAAGTAAAAAGTAAAAAAGTTTTAAGTGAAAATAAAATTGTAAATGATTTCGAGTCAAGCTTTAGATCAGGTCATAGTACTATTACAGCAGCCATGTTGATCACAAATGATATTATTAAATGTTTGGATAGTAAACAGCATTGTGCAGCCCTATTTGTAGATCTCTCTAGTCTAAAGCATTTGATTCCGTAGATCATAAACTTATATTGTGCAAAGACTTAGTTGTGCACGTTTTAGTGAAATGGCTTAAATTGATTCAATAATTAAAATATTACTTATTTTTAAAAAATAACTTTTTAAAAAGAATTCAGTGTGTCTCAGTTGAAAATTTAATTTAAACAGAACTAAAAAATAAAAAAGGTGTCCAAAAGGGATCTATTTTAGCCCCAATTTTGTTTAAAGAAATGTTTTCCTTTTAAAACAAGAAAGAATTACACAAAGTTGTTTCCTCTCAGTGTTAGATTACGGTGATGTGATCTATATGCATGCTAGTTTATCGTCACTAAAAAAGTTGGATTATGTATACCATGCTGCCTTACACTTTGTGACGAGTGCCTCTTCACGCACTTATTATTGTATTCTGTATGAAGTAGTGGGATGGTCCTCTTTGTTTCAAAGGAGGAAAATACACATGCTATTTTTTATTGTTATGTTTTTGTTCATGTAATTGTTAGTTTATTTGTTATTTTTTTTGTATTTTTATAGGTTGTATTTTTACATGTAATTATAGCACTAGATCTACTGCTAAACTTCTTTTACAGGGGTCATGAACTGCCATTTGTATTGTTTTGTACTACTCTCTGGGATCCCCTTACAATGTTATCAAGATTTTTACTTCAAAAAACATCATTTAGAAGTAATAGGCCACTTTCTGTTCTGTTTTTAAACCCACTCGTTGGCGCTGCTGTAATTTAAGTCAAAAAACATAAATACTCATTACATATCAAATGATCTGTATGAACAGACAAAGCAACAGTGACCACGTAATAAAATTAGAAGTAATAAAATAATAAAAGTAATAAAACGTAATTAAACTTGTGTGGTGCGACCTTACTGTCAGATCCAATATAGTGGGCACAGCATCTTCTTTTACTTTCAATCTTTCTAAAAATCCTTCATCGAATTGTTCCTTGTTTGTAAACGAATCCGTGGTAAAATGAAGTGAACAAAGGGCCAAGTACTTACTGACGTGGTCTGAAACTTAATTAAAAATAAAGTTCTTAAATCTTTCCTAACATTAGGATCAGAAGGAAGGCATTGCAAAGACTGTTTTTTTCTTGTTCTATTTGGCACAGTATATTTATCTTTTGTTTTCTTCTGTGTATCTTTCTTCATTTGTTTGTTTTTTGTTTTGACCTGCATTTGCTTTCCTACGGCGTTGATCTTCTTCTGTAGAGGCAGTGTTTAGCCACACCCTATTTGCAACCATATCGATAGAGGAAGGAACACCTTTTCACAACCTGTCAACCTTGAGCAGGCAGACTTTGATTAAGTCATATAAGCCTTTTCTAGACTAATGAGAAAGCTCTGAGTACAGTAACCTCTTATATGTCAAAAGATCAAGGGAATTTTGGTTTATCAGTTCATGACCACTTTAATTGTTTCAAGAGTAAAACTGCCTTCTTTTTTTGCTGCATCATTATGGAACAAGCTGCAGAGTATTGTAAATAAACACTTCACTCTTAAAAAAAAATGTCTTATCGTCTAATCTAAAGGAAACTTACTTATTTTAATTTTTTGATCTGTCACTACATGAGTGCAGGGCAAAATTTAGTAAGTCTTATGTGTTTGTATTTATTTATTTTTTTATGTGATTTTTGCGCTGCCATTTTTGCCAGGACTCCCTGAAAGAAGAGATTTTACATCTCAATGGGATTATCCTGCTAAAATAAAGGATAAATAAATAAAAATAAAATAAAATAAAAATAATATATAACACTGATGATTTTGATAACTTTTTCAAAAACAAACTAGAACAAATGTATAGACAAAAATATTTTAAAATAAAATATAGAAGAAATGAATAGTAAGGCTGATGATTTTGATAATAAATGACTGTAATTTTTCATGGAGCAAGTGGAATTAAATAATTCTCTAAGACTGAAGCATAAAATTGTATTATTATTATTATTATTATTATTGTTATTATTATTGTTGTTGTTCATCATGATAAATCATAATAAACACTATGATAAGACTGAAACTAAAAACCTCTCTCACATACAGAGCTTAACTTACTTGAGTTTGTCCAGATGTTTGAGCTGTTCGAGCAGCTTCACTCCTGATTCTCCTGGGTGATTGTAGCTCAGATCCAGCTCTCTCAGGTGCGAGGGGTTTGAACTCAGAGCTGATGCCAGAGCAACACAACCTTCTTCTGTCACCATACAGTAAGATAATCTACAACAGAAATGTGTTCATGTTAGTGGTCTCCATTGTTAGAAACTATAGCTGCGGGTAATTGTAACATGATTGTGAGTATGATTACAGCAGTACATTTCCCCCCCTTTGCATAAAAGGTTACTAATTACAATGTGCATTGAAGCACTGAGCATTATAGTCAATTACAGACATGGCTAATAAATGCAACGGCCAATCGGAGACTTTTAAATTGATCAATGTGCCAAAGATGTGTTTAGCGTGATATGCACTTGTAATATTTCATTAAAACATCAATTCCTTCCCCACTGCAATGACATCTCTTCTCTGATGACGTGTGCTCCAACAGGAGGGCATAACACATAAATGTCCCTATTTGTGGACCACAAAACCAGTCATAATGGTAATTTTTTTTAAATTGATATTTATACATGTAATCTGAAAGCTGTATATATAAGCTTTCCATTTTTGTGCGGTTTGTTAGGATAGGACAATATTTGGCTGAGATATAACTAGCCTATTTGAAAATCTAGAATGTAATATGAAAGATTTATGAGTAAGATTTAAATTTTTGTTTGGTTTTGTCTGAATTAAGTTCTTAGCAATGAATATTACTAAATAAAAATTATGTTTTGATATATTTACGGTAGGATATTTACAGTATATCTTCAAGGAACATGAGCTTTACTTAATATCCTAATAATTTTATTATTATCATATATATATATATTTTTTTTTTTGCATAAAAGAAAAATGTATAATTTTGACACATACAGTGTATTTTTGGCTTTTGCTACAAATATACCTGTGATACTTAAGACTGGTTTTGTGGTCCAGGGTCACATTTGTGTTAGTGTGTGTGTATATATGAAAAAAAAAAAAAATTTGTTGTTGTGATGAGGGGGAATATTGTTGTGATTTAGGGGAGGTGTGGAGTTAATTTTTAAGTGAGGTTCTGATACTGGCGAAACATATTTGCAGCATTGAGAAATGTAGCAGACATATCTGTTGATTTCTTGTTAGCAATAACCAGAAGTGTTTAAGTTAGAATCCAAAATGCAGAGTTTTTGTCAAGTGCTGGTGTCTGAGATCTAAGGGATTAGTATTATTATAATTTTTAGGTGAGGTTAAGTTAAGACATCCATTGTACAGTGTAGAGAGCTTATTAACGGAACATTGTGAGATCGCAATGAACTGAAGTTATTGACAGCTTTTAGTGATTATATGAGGGAGCGCTCTTTACATGCATTCTAGGCTGTATGTTACGTCCTTAGGGACGGTTAGTGTTTCTGTATATTTTGTTTCTCTTTTCGGTGTGTCTTTGCCTCTCTTTTACTGTCACTCTAACAGGCCATTGCTGATTTGCTGTTTTGCCTGTCAATCATCTGTGACGAGTTGATTGGGTGTGCCCTGTGAGGGCGTGATCCTCATCATCCCGATGCTTGACACCTGGGGAAGCGCTATTTAAGGGAGGTGCTACTGCCAGTGCGGGAGAGAGACTTTTTGCTTTGATTTTGGTTTGTAATGTGTCTGGTTTTGCTTTGTTTGACTTAGTTTTGTTAAGTGAGTTTGTCATGTGAATGTGTGCCTGTTGGGATTGCCCTAAGAATTTATGTGTGAGCTTGAAAGTTTTAAACAGCTTTTCAAAGCTGGGTTAAGCTGGAATGAGGAAAGGGGTTTAGGTAAGCATGTCACGTGACATACATTTACACACATTTAGATGGAATTTTGTCTATGTACACTAGGTTAGGGATTTGTGCCACTCTCTCTATTTTTGTTTGATTAGTTAGAGCAGTTTAGTTACGACGTCGCGGACGTTGAAGACTTTTTCTTTATCTTTTGTTTTTAGTTTAGGAGTAGATGGAAATGATTTAGTTAGTTTCCTTTTTGATTATTTTATTTGGCAACAATCCAGATTTCCCTTTGTCCTCCTCAGTTTTTTCTAAAAATTATCTTTGTTTAAATATTGTTTTTCTTGATGTAAAAGGGTTATAGTTAATTTAATAAATTAACTTTATGTGACTCTTGTGTCTCTCGGTTTTCTCATTAAATTCAGTGATATGGTTGACAGGTGCCCGAACTGGTTTAATGTTCCCCTTCTCAATCCCTAGATTGTTAAGAGCTAAAGAAGGGTCGTAACATAATGGGGGCTCGTCCAGGATCCAACTAAATTAATAAGGAACCAGTTCATCACACCGTCGCTTGTATCACTGGGTGTATTGAGAATTTGTATGTGCGGTTGTACAGCATCATAAGGATGGTTATGTTTAGTTTGGCAAGGTTTCTTGAAAGTCCCTCGCTAGAAGAATTAGATAGTTGTAGGAAGGATGATTTGGTGATGATAGCAAGTCATTTTCAGATTTCAGTAAATAAAAATGCTCTTAAAAAAGAGATTAAGTCTGTGGTATGTAATCGATTAGTGGATGTTGAATGTGCTTGTGTTGCCGGAGAACGCTACAGTTGGGGACAGTGTGGAGGTGGATACTTTTGGTAGGAGTGAGAATGTGAGTGAGGAGGACCTAACACCTATGGTGGAGGCTGAGGCTAGAGAGGGGTTGTCTCCATTTGAACAATTCTCCCCTATGTCTGTTTGCTCAAAAGAGGAAACGGAGACTTAAGGTCCGTTTGGCCCGTTTGCAACTTGACTCGAAGGAGAAGGTGCAGGCTCGGCAGGCAGAGATGAATTTGCGGTTACAAATTCGTAATTTGAAATCGAGGCGGAGACGCAGGTAAAAATGCGACAGCTGGAGCTTGACGCAATGCGAATTGTGGGAGGGTCCGCTGTGCTACCAGATCTCCCTCGAGTTAGTCCCGCTGCCACTGACCGTTCTCCCATTGTAGTGCCTACTCCCTACTGGTGCCCCAACGTCTGCTTCATCCGTAACAGAGTCATTCGATGTTGGTAAAAATATCACCCTAGTGCCACATTTTTTCGTGAGGCTGAGGTAGATTCATACTTTAGTGCCTTTGAGAGCATTGCTATGTCTTTTCGGTGGCCAAAAGAATGTTGGGCTTTGTTATTGCAATGTCACTTATGTGGTAAAGCATTGGAGGTTTTCTCTACCCTTTCCTTGGAGGACAGTTTGAACTATGAAGCTGTAAAATTAGCAATTCTACGTGCCTACGAGTTAGTTCCAGAAGCATATCGGCAGAAGTTTAGAGGCCATAAGAATTCTTCTCAAACCTTTGTTGAATTCTCTCGAGAGAAGGCACTTCTCTTTGATAAATGGTGTAGTGCAACTAAAACTGATATTTTAATTCCTTAAGAGAATTAGTTCTGCTTGAGGAATTTAAGGGATGTTTATCCGAACGTGTGGTTGTCTATTTGAACGAACAGAAGGTTAGTTCATTGTCGCAAGCTGCTGTTTTAGCGGATGAGTTCATGCTCACTCATAAGGGTGTCTTTTGTGTGACGCGCACTGAAAAGAGCGTGACTGGTAGTCCGTCTCAAACTCAGGTTGTTCGGGAGAAGTCTGGTATGCCGAAGTCGAAAGAGCTAAGGGATTTCTTTTATTGCCATAAAACTGGACATTTGATTGCTGATTGCCCGGTGCTTATACGTAAGCAGCAGTCTAAGAACCCGAAGAGTGTTGCATTAGTGAAGACTTTACTACCGTCTGAATTATCATGTTGTATGGACGTTTTGTGACATAAATTACAACCCTTTTGTTATGCCAGGATTTGTTTCGTTATCTGGAAAGGAAGAGGATCAGAAAGAAATCTGCATTCTCCGAGATACAGGGGCTATGCAGTCAATTATGCTGTCTGATGTATTACCGTTCTCAGATGAATCATATTGTGGCTCAAACATTTTGATTCGTGGAATAGAAATGCAGGTAGTGTCTGTACCTTTGCATAATGTCCATTTACAATGTACACTAGTTTCAGGTGTCGTGCGAGTTGGAATTCGTACTTTCACTCCCTGTAAAAGGAATTACACTCATCTTAGGAAACGATTTGGCTGGAGGCAAAGTTTTGCCAGCTCCAGAGGTGACTGATGTTCCGCAGGTTTGTCCAATGGTTGATGTGGCTGATTTGCATCCTGAAGTGTTTTCTGCTTGTGCAGTTACGCGTGCTCAGTCAGGTAAAACAGTGGACGAAGTTGATTTGGCTGACTCACTGATGGGATCTGCGTTAGCGGATGATGGGAAACCCTGTGGAACTAAGAAAAGTGGTGAAAATGTTTCTAAGGTGAAAAATTCAGACAATTTACTTGAAAGTTTTAGTTCGTTAGATCTGCCTGTTACTCGTTCTCAGATCATTATGGCACAGAATGATGATCCCTCTTTGAGTAAATGTTTATCAGCTGTGATTAGCTCCGAGGCTGCAAAGAAGAAAAATACTGCATACTTCATAGACAATGGTTTACTTATGCGGAAGTGGTGCTCTAAGGTTGAGGAGGATTTGGACTGGAACGTGGTATATCAAGTGGTAGTTCCAAATAAATATCGTTCTCATGTATTGTGGGTGGCGCATGAACATTTGCTCTCTGGGCATTTGGGGGTAACGAAAACTTACCAGCGTATTCTTCAGCATTTTTTTTGGCCTGGGTTGAAGCGGGAAGTTGCAAAATTTTGTCGTACGTGTCGTACTTGTCAAATTGCAGGAAAGCCGAATCAGGTTATCTCACCCGCTCCACTGTCTCCTATCCCGGTTATAGGAGAAGCGTTTGAAGAGGTACTGGTTGACTGTGTCGGACCATTGCCGAAAACGAAAGCAGGTAATCAATATCTATGTACGATAATGTGTAGAGCGACCAGATTTCCTGAAGCTATTCCATTGCGGAAGATTACGGCTCCTGTTATTCTGAAAGTTTTGACTAAGTTTTGACTAAGTGATCTTGCACGTAAGTTCCTGAAAAATGCACAGTCGGAGATGAAGGATCGATTTGACAGACACGCTGTTGCACGGTCTTTTCAGCCTGATGACAAGGTGGTGGTATTATTACCAATACCAGGGTCTGCATTGTCTGCTAGATTTACCGGTCCGTATAACATAGTTAGGAAACTGAGTGATACGGATTGTTATATGCACTCCCGAAAGGCGGCGCAAGACGCGTGTTTGCCACGTTAATAATATCGTTACTCCGGATTGCTTTTTACAATATCAGGTTATGGCATTCGGGTTACGAAACGCCCCTGCTACGTTCCAGCGATTGATTCAAATTGTCCTCGCTGGGGTACCAAACTGCAAGGCATATTTGGATGACCTGGTGATCTTTTCTAATGACTGGGAAGAGCATTTGTCATTGTTGCGTACGGTGTTTGAACGTTTAAAACATGCATCTTTAACACTTAACCTCGCTAAGTGTGTGTTCGGTTCAAGCCACTGTGACCTATTTAGGGAAGCAGGTAGGAAATGGGCAAGTAAAGCCGGTAGAAGAAAAAAAGTGGTGGCTATTACTAAGTTTCCTGTACCTGTTACAACGGCGAGAGTTAAGACGATTTTTGGGTATGATTGGTTACTACCGAGGTTTTTGTAAGAATTTTGCCACGGTAGTAACTCCTCTTACTAACCTCCTCAGCCCTAAGCAGATTTTTGTGTGGTCTGATGAGTGTCAGGTGGCCTTTGAAAATGCTAAGGCTTTGATGTGTACCAGTCCAGTTCTGGTGGCTCCTCAATTTGATCGTGCATTCAAGCTGGAGGTCGACGCGAGCGCAGTAGGCGCTGGAGCAGTCCTGATTCAGGAGGGTAAGGATGGTGTGGACCATCCAGTTTTGTTTGTTTTTTTTCTCGTAAATTCAATAAACATCAAGCAAATTATTCTACCATTGAAAAGGAAACCCTAGCTTTGCTACTAGCCTTACAGTTCTTTGAAGTCTATTTGGGTTCTTCTAGTTTGCCTACAATTGTGTTTTACTGATCATCATCCCCTTGTGTTTCTGTCTCGCATGTACAATGCAAACCAACGATTGATGCGTTGGGCTCTGTTTGTGCAGAATTATCCCTTGGAAATTCATCACAAGAAAAGGTTCTGAGAACATCCCTTGCTGATGCTCTTTCTAGAGGTTGATTTTAGGTATGTGGGTACGATAGTGCTTCACTTATGTTTAGTGTTTTTGTTTTCTTTATCAAACTATGAGTTTGATCTTAAATGTGGGGGTGTTACGTCCTTAGGGACGGTTAGTGTTTCTGTATATTTTGTTTCTCTTTTCGATGTGTCTTTGCCTCTCTTTTACTGTCACTCTAACAGGCCGTTGCTGATTTGCTGTTTTGCCTGTCAATCATCTGTGACGAGTTGATTGGGTGTGCCCTGTGAGGGCGTGATCCTCATCCCGATGCTTGACACCTGGGGAAGCGCTATTTAAGGGAGATGCTACTGCCAGTGCGGGAGAGAGACTTTTTGCTTTGATTTTGGTTTGTAATGTGTCTGGTTTTGCTTTGTTTGACTTAGTTTTGTTAAGTGAGTTTGTCATGTGAATGTTGCCTGTTGGGATTGCCCTAAGAATTTATGTGTGAGCTTTGAAAGTTTTAAACAGCTTTTCAAAGCTGGGTTAAGCTGGAATGAGGAAAGGGGTTTAGGTAAGCATGTCACGTGACATACATTTACACACATTTAGATGGAATTTTGTCTATGTACACTAGGTTAGGGATTTGTGCCACTCTCTGTATTTTTGTTTGATTAGTTAGAGTAGTTTAGTTACGACGTCGCGGACGTTGAAGACTTTTTCTTTGATCTTTTGTTTTTAGTTTTAGGAGTAGATGGAAATGGTTTAGTTAGTTTCCTTTTTGATTATTTTATTTGGCACAATCCAGATTTCCCCTTTGTCCTCCTCAGTTTCTAAAAATTATCTTTGTTTAAATATTGTTTTTCTTGATGTAAAAGGGTTATAGTTAATTTAATAAATTAACTTTATGGGACTCTTGTGTCTCTCGGTTTTCTCATTAAATTCAGTGATATGGTTGACAGGTGCCCGAACTGGTTTAATGTTCCCCTTCTCAATCCCTAGATTGTTAAGAGCTAAAGAAGGGTCGTAACACTGTATAATACTCTGAATGTCTCAGAACAGAAATATTGACCTCAGTAAAGAAAGTATTGTGTTTCAAGTCAGTGAATGAGTGAGCAGGATGATTTTCACATCATTTTGAAGTAAATATTCCTTCAAAAATTACTCAAAAGTCTTATTCAGAACTTTTCAGTATGGGATTTATGGCCTGATTTCAGCTGATTTTCAGCTACGCAAAGCCGACCTCCATACGTCATTTGCCCGGAGCTGATTCCGTGTACATTAAAGTGATTATTACGTTTTGAATATGGATATTTTTCTTACCAAAACGTTTCCATTCACTACAGAAGGCCTTTGTTCAGCCCCCGGAGCCACGTGAGACACTTTTTTTTAATGGATGGGTGTTTTTATTTAATATTTAATTTTCTTTTGGACTGATGCACTGCAACACCCACTGAGTGCCATGAAACAGCTTGAAAGATCAAATACAATTTTTAATATAACTCCCGACAGGACTCGTCTGAAAGAAGAAAGTCATATACACCTAGGATGACTTGAAGGTGAGTAATTTATGGGCTAGTTTTCATTTTTGGGTGAACTTACCCTTTAACACTAGAACCGCCAGAGGTCGCTGTATATGTTTGGTTCATGTTGCATATGCAGCTAATGATATATAGTATACCTAAATGATATAGAGTATACCTAAAATCACAGGTATTATACCACTGTCTTCACAAAGAAGTGTCTAGAGTCATGAAATGATTATGTCAAGTCTATATTTTTATCCTGTTGTTTTATGTTCAAGACTTCTTAATGCAGGCTACACTAATCACTAAACGTAGCCTAAGTCAGTAGCCTAAGCTAAAAAATATGTTCAAGAATTTTTAATGCAGTTTAAACCTTGCATTGACAACGCAAAATAGAGGGTAGTAGCCTAAATATTTGGGTGGTGTAATATTATTATACAATGTCATTAATCAATATATTAAGATAACCAATGCTATTTAAATTATTAAAATAGCCTATAGACAATAATGAGCAATAATAATTCACCACACTGCATAGGATGATGCGATGACAAATTCAAGTGCACAGTTTCACCTAAATATTTATTAATTTGTTTAGATAATTTATAATTTGAATAAGAGAACAACACCATTAAATTTGGGTAATCAAGATTTTTTATTATTAATTTTTTTTTATTTATTTCGTATTTTTTTTTTGTTTTTTATTTTTTCTTAATAGAATGGCAAGACTGTAGTGGAAAGTAAGTAGTGTGGAATGATAATTATGGCAAGATAGTTTGACCAATTAGAGTAACGTTAGGCTAAGTGATGTAAATATGATATCTGGATCACTGTCAGATGAGCCGTCAGATGCTGAGCCAACCCAGGGCGATTAGGGTTATGTTTGGCTAATGGATTTTAGTGTTTTTTATGGATAACTTTCATAAATCACCTTTTTTTTAGTCATTTTGACTTAATTTATGAAACTGATAGAAATGTACAATGTTACAACATAAGCACCAAGAAGATGACAGCGCATATAATACATGCATATAATACATGTATTATATAGCGGGTAAATTTGACCCACTGGTGCTTATAGGTAGGAAAAAATGACCAATTTTTTGATCTGGTTTTATGTAAATAATTTTTAACAACACTGGATTGTAAATTACATCATTTTAGTAAAAGTCAATGACTGGGAGACTTGAATGTTTTATTTTAAATCTGTTATGTATATTTGAAAAACAGCCACAGGTAAAATTTACCCCGTGGTTGTTCTAGTGTTAACAACAACTTTGAAATATGAGCGCATGCAACAGCACATGAAATAATAGCTAAAATGTTTGCTAAGCACAGCATCAAACATGACAATTTATGAAATTAATATATTTTGCTCTAAAATCAATATATAACATCATTCATGTTGGAAATAACGTCCTTTTGTGGATTCATGTTGCTTTTTTATCACAGAATGAGACAGAAAATATATTACTTTATAAAATTCTATACTGTGATACAGGCTATATTAATTGTTTTTATTGTCTTCATGCTTCATCAGTCAAAATGTGTCTATCTGCATGTTATTCAGCTGTAGTAATATCAGATACATTTGTCCATATAAAGGATTTCCTGGAATGTGATAAGTTTAATACTTCAACTCTCTCCGTCTCACTTGTGAAACAGACTTTACATGAGAGTGTTTAATGTTCCATAATGCTCACATCACCTCATAATTGGGTAAAAACAAAACAAAACAAAAAAAACTAAAAGGGGTGCTATTATGCTTTTCACTTTTTCAACTTTAGTTAGTCTGTAATTTTGATGTTTGAGCATAAAAAAAGATCTGCAAAGTTACAAAGCTCAAAGTCCAATTCAAAAGGAGATATTTTATTTAACAGAAATCACTTTTCAAAAACTACAACGAATGATTCGTTTGGACTACAACGCATATTTTCTGGGATTTTTGATTTCACAAATATCGACGAATGGGAAGAGATCTGTTTGAGCTGCACTAGAGAACGCAACGAGTGTTATCACAATGCTGGAGACACGCTAGCTTTCCCAAGGCAGACGAGCTTAGAGTGTTTACAATCATCCGGTTTAAATCACGGTCAAATTGATTTGATTTTGAGGCAATATTTACACTGAAGCTTACAGCAGGCGGCTATGATAAGGGGCATGACATTTCCCGACCAGGCGCCGAGTGCTGTCAATCACAACACACGCTGGCCCAGCTAACCAATCACAACACAGAATGGCGCAGCTTACCAATCACAGCGCATTTTGTATTTCAGAAGGCGGGCCTTCATTTGATACAGGAACTATTCGAGCCGTTTATGCCAGAATGGGGAGAGAGGTGTTGTAATAATGTAAAATATGTGGAAAATATATGTTTTTCGAACAACCTAATATGACAGCCTGTTCTAGAACACCTCCAAAACAAAGTCAAGACCTTGTTAAAGAGCATAATAGGACCCCATTAAGTACTTTATAACACAGTAACTTGAGTAGTTTTTCAGCAAACTACTTTTTTACTCTTACTTGAGTCATATTATTTTTCAATATTTTTACTTGTACTTAAGTAAATTATTCCTTAAGTAGCAATACTTTTACTTAAGTACCGTTTTGTAGTACTCTTTCCACCACTGTTAATTACCAGACTTTGGTTGATTATTCAGCTTTTGCAATTAGTTAAAAATATTGAGCTATATATATTTTTACAAATAAATAAAGGTAACCACTTCAGCTTTAGAAAATCATATTATGTAATTACAATAATTTATACAAATAAATATATTTGGCACACAAAATGAGATGACAGACAGAGAAATTCTCTTATTCACCATTTAATTAGCTATTTGAAAAATTAACCGAATGACACATCATTCTGCCTCACATCTCCTTTTGTAAGTCATATGGATAAGAAACAAAATATATGTAAGTGATAAGACATCTGCAAACCGAACTATCACTTTAATTAAATCTTTATTTTCCCACTTTTTATTGTATCATTAGCCCCCCCAAAAAACATGTCTTAAAGCAGGCGGTAATTTGTGCTGCTCTTGGTAGATTGCGCTGGTCATTATGGAAATGATGTGGGAGCGTCTGTGTTCTTAAATGTGAGCATTGTCCGTAAATCACACACAGAATTTTTCCCTCCAATCCATGCTTTTATGGAATAGCGCTCTAATGCTAATTGGACTTGTTTAGTAAATCTGGCCCTAATTAAATAAATGCGATGTGACTAGATTTTACTGGAGTATCAGACTGCAGAGTTGGTGAAAACATGCACATTGCTGTAATCAGGGGTGTGTATTCCAGGAAGCAAGGTTAACTTACCATCTGCTAAACCCTGAACTCTCGGTTGATTAACCCAAACCTTGCTTACTGGAGGTACACTGGTTCAAAAATATGCCCGGGAGTAGGTTCATGCAACCCAGAGTAAGTTCCTGGTTAACACGCAAGATATTCTCAACAGAGCAATGAATCGACGAGTCACTAGCTGTTTCTCAATACCAAGAGTGAAGTAATCTCAATACCAAGTACACAAGTTCGGACTTCGCAAGTTTGACTCGGGAGTGTGAACTCCTGAGGACGGGAGGACGCAAGTCCAGTAATCCTGCAAATGGAACAGCAGTGTACTTGATAACATCAGTCAACTTGCCTTTTTGGTTATTTACACTGTATGCATTTACAATATGACGAAATATGATATCAAACACCTCTCTTTTTGTTTTCATTTAAACATATTAAAAGCCACAAAAATGTAGTTCAAGGAACGTACATACATTACAGTGAAACAAACTATTATATCAAACAACATTGCCCCTTTTGATTTAAAATATTGAAAGGCTCACAAAAATGTGGTTCGTGCAACGAGTACATGCATTACAATAAAACGGTTTAGGTAATATGTGCACATATAGTCTGATTATTTTCACTGTATAGCCTATAATAAAATGAAATCTGACAAGCGCAGCTCTGCCTTTTTTGTTAAATGTCAGTTTTAATGAACAATATAGCCATTATAAAAGAATAAGTATAAAGTATAAGAGACTTATGTAATATAAAATAAAGACAAAGGCAAACAATCCGGTCAAATGTATGCATCAAAGTCAGCGTTGTATTACTATTAATAAATAAATAATTTATTAAACATAACTTTGTGCTCAGCCAAAACGATATGACCTGGATGAAATAATAGATTCATGAGACCAAAAATTGCCTGTTAGATTTACCCAAAACAAATTTTACCTCATGTTTAACCACTACAGAGACATCGGAGCCAGCAGCAAATGTCAGAAGGACTGACCGAGGTGAGACTGCTCTCGGCGTATACATGAGCACTGATGATCCTCTGGACTTTCCTTATACACAGCCTGGTGTAGATGTCCTGGAGGGAGGGAAGCTCACCTCCAAAAAAGTGGCAAGCAGTTTGCACGACCCTTTGCAGAGCTTTGCCGTTGCCAGCGTTGCTGTTTCCAAACCAGTCAGGATGCTCTCCACAGTACATGTGTAGAATGTTCTGAGGATGCTGGAGCTCATTCCAAACTTCCTCAGCTGTCTCAGGAAGAAGAGGCATTGATGTGCCTTCTTCATCACTGCATCAGTGTGTGTAGACCATGTGAGATCCTCACTGATGTTAACGCCGAGGAACTTAAAGCTGTTTATCCACTCCACAGGTGTCTTGTCGATGGTGATGGGTGTGTGTTCTCTGCTCTGTCTCCTGAAATCCACCACCAGCTCCTTGGTCTTGTCGATGTTGAGTGAGAGATGGTTCTCCTGACACCATTTACTCCGGATGCTCACCTCTTCTCTGTAGGCCGTCTCATCGTTGTTGGTGATCAGGCCTATCACCGTTGTGTCGTCAGCGAATTTGACGATGACGTTGGAGCTGTGTGTGGCTGCACAGTCACCACAGCCCTGAGGAGCACCAGTGTTGAGGGTCAGTGGGTATGAAGTATTGTTGCCCATTCTGACCACCTGACTTCTGCCTGTCAGGAAGTCCAGCTGCACAGAGATCTGTTTAGTCCCAGAGTCTGGAGCTTCGCAACAATTGTGGCAGACACTATGGTGTTAAATGCTGAGCTGTAGTCCACAAACAGCATTCTCATATAGGTGTTCTTATTTTCCAGGTGGTAGAGAGCAGTGTGTAGGGTGAAAGCAATAGCATCGTCTGTAGAACGGTTGCAACTATATGCAAATTGTAGCGGATCCAGTGAGGCAGGCAGCACAGAGCAGATGTAGTCTCTGACGAGCCTCTCAAAACACTTGCTGAAGATGGGTGTAAGAGCAACGGCCTCCAGTCATTCAGGCGTGTGGTTTTATTTTTCTTTGGTACGGGCGCAATGGTGTATTTTTTGAAGCATGAGGGAACCACAGACAGACAAAGAGAGAGAGAGGTTGAAAATGTCTGTGAAAACACTGGCTAGTTGGAATGCGCATGCACGGAGCACACAGCCTGGGATGCCATCAGGACCTGCAGCCTTGCAGATATTCACCCGTCGGAAGGATCGGGTTACATCCGCGATAGAGACGGAGAGTGCACTCACCTCTTCTGCAGCAGCCATGGGAGTGCTCTCTGTGTGGGTGGTGTTGTGAGCCTCGGAACGAGCATAAAAGTTATTAAGCTTATATGGTAGAGAGGCGGCAATGTTCACAGTAGCTGCTTTAAAATCTGTGATTTTGTTGATGCCCTGCCACATACTTCTTGCATCGTTGGTGTTGAATTGTTCTTCAACTTTGTTTTTATATTGTTTTTTTGCGGCTTTGATGGATTTCCTGAGATCGTAACTGGCTTGTTTGCGATCATCAGCATTTCCGGATTTAAAAGCAGATTTCCGCGCTGACAAGGCTGCTCGTTCATCGCTATTAATCCACAGTTTTTGGTTGGGGTAGATGCAGATTGTTTTTGTCGGCACTACATCTTCTACACATTTCCTGATGAAACAGGTTACAGTATCTGAGTACGCTTCTATGTCGTCATGAGACGCTGCCCTGAACATTTTCCAGTGCATGTGATCAAAACAGTCCTGTAGTATAGTGTCTGATTGTTCTGACCAGCATTGAATTGTCCTGAGGGCGGGTGCTTCCCGTTTCAGTTTCTGCCTACAAGCAGACAGGAGCAGAATGGAAGAGTGATCCGATTTGCCGAAAGGTGGGCGGGGGAGAGATTTGTAGGCGTTCCGGAAAGGAGAGTAGCAGTGGTCCAGTGCATGATCACCACGCGAGTTGACATTTCCTTGAGTGCCTGGTCTGTGTTGGCTTCAGGGGGAATGTAAACAGCTGTGATTATGACCGCTGTAAATTCCCTCTGTAGCCAGAATTGTCGACACAGAAGCATATGAAATTCCAGATCAGGGGAGCAGAAGGATTTAATGGAGTGTAGGTTCCTCTCATCACACCACAAGTTGTTGATAAAGAAACAAACGCCCCCACCTCCGCTTTTCCCTGTGAGCTCTTTCGTTCTCTCCAAGCAGTGCACGGAGAACCTCATAAGCTCAATGGCTGAGTCTGGAACCACTGCAGACATCCAGGTTTCTGTGAGGCAAATAATGCAGTAGTCCCTTGTTTCTCGTTGGTATGAGATGAGATATGTGGAGATAGGAGAAACCTACAGAAGGACAAACATCACTGTAACACTCCAACAGTCCGGTCTTTATGGCGGTGTGGCCAAACTCAATCCTCTCTTCAGTTAAGACACATGAAAACACACTTATAATTTACAAAAAAGCAACTGAAGGACCCTCAGACTCTGAGAAACAAGATTATCTAGTCTGATGAGCCTCAATTCTAAGCATCATGTTTGAAGGAATCCAGCTCTGCTCATCACCTGCACAGTACCATCCCAAAAGTAAAGTGTGCTGGTAGCAGCCTTATGCTGTGGGGCTGTTTTTCAGCGACAGGGACTGAGGGACTCGTCATAGTAGAAGGAACGCTCAGTGCAGCAAAATATAGAGATAGCCTTAATTAAAACCCAGTCCAGAGCATTCAGAATCTTAGACTGGGCAGAAGGTTTACCTTCCAACAGGACAATGACCCTAAACACACAGCAAGAGTAGCTTATAGACAACTCTGTGAATGTCCTTGAGTGGCCCAGCCACAGCCTGAGCTTGAACCCAAACAAATATTTCTGGAGAAACCTGAAAATGTGCATCTGCCCCCATCCAACCTGACAGAGCTTGAGAGGTGAAGAGATGAGAAGAATGGCAGATAATTGCCAAATGCTGAGCATAGCTTGTTGCATCAAACAAAAAAAGACTTGAGACTGTAAAGGTGCTTCAGCTAAATATTTAGTTAAGGGTATGAATACTTATGCAATGTACTTATTTCAGTTTTTTATTTTTAATAAATTTACGAAGTTGTGACAATTCTGTTTTTGCTTTGTCAGTATGGTGTATGGAGTGTAGATTGATGTGGAAAAAACAAAAGTAATTTAAAGATGTTTATCATAAGGCAGCAACATATTAAAATGTGAAAAAAACTGAAGGGGTATAAATACACTTTCGCAAGGCACTGTGTATATATATATATATATAAATAACATAACTATATTGTATTAATTTGTAATATGACTCTGAAGTAAGCTAACCCTGATACATAACCTACTCTGGAGCAGGTTATGTTTAGAGAGTAAGTTGCTATGGCTACTTACTCTGAAAGTTACCTCCATTTTTTGAACTGAAAGCGGAGTTTATCTTCTTACTTACCTTAAATATTCCCAGGAATGTCACATAATCTGCTTTCTGGAGTACCCCCCATTTGTGTTTTTAACTGCTGCTTTTACACCACTGTCAGTTTTTGTTGTGTTTATTATGTTAACATGTGTAACACATTGAGCAATTACTTTTACGCAATTAATTATTATTTTATTACAACATTGAAGGTATAATCTCTTTCTCACACACACTATTATTAAAATATAAATCAATATGAATCACGAACCTCAGTATGTTGAGTTGATTTGGACTGTTCAGTCCAGCAGAGAGCAGTTTCACTCCTGAATCCTGCAGATGATTGTTACTCAGGTCCAGCTCTCTCAGGTGTGAAAGGTTTGAACTCAGAGCTGATGTCAGAGCAGCACAACCTTCCTCTTTCACCAAACAGCCAGACAATCTACAACAACAATAATAATGTTAGTGTGCTTAATTTTAGAGATGCTTTAGAGCTTATTTCTGGCATTTGGGAACCGCAGTAGGAATGTGGTATGTGTGTGTGTGTGTGTGTGTGTGTTCGTGTGCGCACATCTGCTTAATCTTATTTTGGGGACAAATATATATCCAAAAGTGAGTTAAAACTGAAATAAGAGCAAGATAAAAAAAGATGAAAAAAAAACACAAACACATATATATACAAACCCGATTCCTAATAGGTTGGGACACTGTACAAATTGTGAGTAAAAAAGGAATGGAATAATTTACAAATCTCATGAACTTATATTTTATTCACAATAGAATATAGATAACATATCAAATGTTGCAAAAGTGAGACATTTTGAAATGTCATGACAAAATATTGGCTCATTTTGGATTTCATGAGAGCTACACATTCCAAAAAAGTTGGGACAGGTAGCAATAAGAGGCCGGAAAAGTTAAACGTACATATAAGGAACAGCTGGAGGACCAATTTGCAACTTATTAGGTCAATTGGCAACATGATTGGGTATAAAAAGAGCCTCTCAGAGTGGCAGTGTCTCTCAGAAGTCAAGATGGGCAGAGGATCACCAATTCCCCCAATGCTGCGGCGAAAAATAGTGGAGCAATATCAGAAAGTTTCTCAGAGAAAAATTGCAAAGAGTTTGAAGTTATCATCATCTACAGTGCATAACATCATCCAAAGATTCAGAGAATCTGGAACAATCTCTGTGCATAAGGGTCAAGGCCGGAAAACCATACTGGATGCCTGTGATCTTCGGGCCCTTTGACGGCACTGCATCACATACAGGAATGCTACTGTAATGGAAATCACAACATGGGCTCAGGAATACTTCCAGAAAACATTGTCGGTGAACACAATACACCGTGCCATTTGCCGTTGCTGGCTAAAACTCTATAGGTCAAAAAAGAAGGCATATCTAAACATGATCCAGAAGCGCAGGCATTTTCTCTGGGCCAAGGCTCATTTAAAATGGACTGTGGCAGAGTGGAAAACTGTTCTGTGGTCAGACAAATCAAAATTTGAAGTTCTTTTTGGAAAACTGGGACTCCATGTCATCCGGACTAAAGAGGACAAGGACAACCCAAGTTGTTCTTAGCACTCAGTTCAGAAGCCTGCATCTCTGATTGTATGGGGTTGCATGAGTGCGTGTGGCATGGGCAGCTTACACATCTGGAAAGGCACCATCAATGCTGAAAGGTATATCCAAGTTCTAGAACAATATATGCTCCCATCCAGACGTCGTCTCTTTCAGGGAAGACCTTGCATTTTCCAACATGACAATGCCAGACCACATACTGCATCAATTACAACATCATGGCTGCGTAGAGAAGGATCCGGGTACTGAAATGGCCAGCCTGCAGTCCAGATCTTTCACCCATAGAAAACATTTGGCGCATCATAAAGAGGAAAATGAGACAAAGAAGACCTAAGACAGTTGAGCAACTATAAGCCTGTATTAGACAAGAATGGGACGACATTCCTATTCCTAAACTTGAGCAACTTGTCTCCTCAGTCCCCAGACATTTGCAGACTGTTATAAAAAGAAGAGGGGATGCCACACAATGGTAAACATGGCCTTGTCCCAACTTTTTTGAGATGTGTTGATGCCATGAAATTTAAAATCAAGTTATTTTTCCCTTAAAATGATACATTTTTCTCAGTTTAAACATTTGATATGTCATCTATGTTGTATTCTGAATAAAATATTGAAATTTGAAACGTCCACATCATTGCAGTCTATTTTTATTCACAATTTGTACAGTGTCCCAACTTTTTTGGAATTGGGTTTGTATACACACACACACACACACACACACACACACACACACACACACACACACACACACACACACACGTTTACTCAAATTAATTCGACAATTAATTAACTGGCTTGAGATTTCTGTTCTGATTCTGATGATTTCATATGTTGGTAGCATGCTTCTAAAATGACATAGCCCTTTGCTTAGTTTAAACCTTCCTCTTTCACCAAACAGGCAGACAATCTACAACAACAATAATAATAATGTGCATGTGTTTAATTAGTTTTATTTTTATTGACTGACAGCATATTTTATGTATATTTATATATATATATATATATATATATATATATATATATATATATATATATATATATATATATATATATTGTGGGATGCTGAAGTCTATGTTATGATATGATAGAATTTACTGAGGAACTGCTCTGAGCAATTTACTGAATGACATTTACTCAAATTAATAATTAATTAACTAGCTTGAGATTCCTGTTAACAGTGTGATTTTCTAAAGAGTTTGATGATTTCATATGTTGCTAGCATGATTTAATACATTGATAGCATGCTTCTAGAATGATATAGCCCTTAACTATGCTTTAATGTGTTTCTAGCATAACACATCGTTAGCGTGTTTTTGCATGACTGAGAATATTACTAACACGTTTTTACATGTTGCTAGCATCCGTTAACACAATGCTAACATGCTTCTAGCAACTGCTAGCTTGTTGCTAGATAGCCAACAGTGGTTAACGTAGGTTTGGTCAGTAATATTTTAAAGACAGGGTTTAGAGAACAATCATTAAGTTATGTATATATAACAGTGCAGAATATAAACAATTTCACTTTCTGCCTAAAACTTTTGGATCCAACTGTAGAGAGCAGGTAGATTTGTAGCAGGCTAATGAAGGGAAAAACAGAACAGTTTTCCAAAATATTTTCCTCATAAACTTGCTTGACAGGGCGTCTGTAATTGTTAAAATCACAAAATTAATCAGTGTGAAACACAAACCTCAGTATGTTGAGTTGACAGTTCGGACTCTTCAGTCCAGCAGCGAGCAGTTTCCCTCCTGAATCCTGCAGATGATTGTTACTCAGGTCCAGCTCTCTCAGGTGTGAAAGGTTTGAACTCAGAGCTGATGTCAGAGCAGCACAACCTTCCTCTTTTACCAAACAGCCAGACAATCTACAACAGCAATGATAATGTTAGTGTGCTTAATTTCAGAGATGCTTTAGATCTTATTTCTGGCATTTGGGAACAGCAGTAGGAATGTTGTGTGCGTGTGTGCGCCTACTTAACCTTATTTTGGGGACAAATATGTACCCAGATGTGAGTTAAAATTGAAATAAAAGCAAGATAAAAAAAGATTAGAAAGAAAAAAAAAATAGAAAGAAATACCCAAGGAAAGAATAAATAAATTATTTTTTTGTATTTGTTTGTGGTGATTTGTAGAGTTACATTTATGGACATTGACAGAAGTGAAATGTAGAGTATATATACATATATATTATATATATATATATAGATATATATATATATATATATACACATATATATATATATACATACATATATATACATTAATATATATATATATATATATATTATATATATATTGGTGGGATGCTGAAGTCTGTTAAGATATGAGGCATTTACTCAGGAACAGCTCTCAACGGTTCACTGAAAGACATGTACTCAAATTAATATGTTAATAAATTAATTAATTTTCTGTAAAACATTTTCATTTGGGAATGAAGATAATACATGTTCTAATCTACAACATAAACTACTTAAAAATTGGAAACTGAGGAAAAAACTCTGCTTGTATTTCTGGGAACCTTGTGTCACTATTTTGGGTGACCCAAATAAAACAAATTAACATATTTTTGGAATATTTCTGTGTGCATTTAGAACTATCCGAACGTGAGTAGCATTAATAAAATGAAACTAGATGACAAACTTTGATGTGACAAGGCCTTGTTTGAAAGTTTTAAAGGTGTCAGTAACTGCCTCTGTTTTTTATTTTGTACTGTTCTCTGAGGTCCACTTATAATGATCAAGATTTTTACATTAAAAAAAATCATAATTTAAAAGTAATAGGCTATTTTCTGTTCTGTTTTTGACCCCCCTCATCAGAAAGCTCTGTTTGAATAGGTGTGGAGGATTGTAGACTCGGAAATAAATACCCACTACTATGGTTTGCTAATAGCTGTGTATGTTTGACAGTCTGCGTCCTTCACAGATGCATGCTGCTGTGATTTAGGTTAAAAATGCAGAACAGTTTTCCAAAATATTTTCCTCATAAACTTGCTTGACAGGGGCGTCTGTAATTGTTAAAATCACAAAATTAATCAGTGTGAAACACAAACCTCAGTATGTTGAGTTGACAGTTTGGACTCTTCAGTCCAGCAGCGAGCAGTTTCCCTCCTGAATCCTGCAGATGATTGTTACTCAGGTCCAGCTCTCTCAGGTGTGTTAGGTTTGAACTCAGAGCTGATGTCAGAGTAGCACAACCTTCCTCTTTCACCAAACAGCCAGACAATCTACAACAGCAATAATAATGTTAGTGTGCTTAATTTCAGAGATGCTTTAGATCTTATTTCTGGCATTTGGGAACAGCAGTAGCAATGTTGTGTGCGTGTGTGCATCTACTTAACCTTATTTTGGGGACAAATATGTACCCAGATGTGAGTTAAAATTGAAATAAAAGCAAGATAAAAAAAAAGATTAAAAAGAAAAAAAAAATAGAAAGAAATACCCAGGGAAAAAATAAATAAAGCAAGATATGGAAATTTATATGAGTGATATGTAGAGTATTGTATTTGTTTGTGGTGATTTGTAGAGTTTATATGTATATTTTTTGTTTGTATGTTTTGGTTTGTTTTTTGATATGAAGGAATTTACTCAGAAACTGCTCTGAGCGATTCACTGAATTTACTCAGGAACAGCTCTCAACGGTTCACTGAAAGACATGTTCTCAAATTAATATGTTAATAAATTAATTAGCTTGAGACTTTTAACAAGGTAATTTTCTGTAAAACATTTTCATTTGGGAATGAAGATAATGCATGTTCTAATCTACAACATAAACTACTTAAAAATTGGAAATTGAGGAAAAAACGCTTGTATTTCTGGGAACCTTGTGTCACTATTTTGGGTGACCCAAATAAAACAAATTGATATATTTTTGGAATATTTCTGTGTTCATTTATAACTATCCGAACGTGAGTAGCATTAATAAAATGAAACTAGATGACAAACTTTGATGTGACAAGGCCTTGTTTGAAAGTTTTAAAAGGTGTCATCAGCTTGCCTCTGTTTTTATTTTGTACTGTTCTCATGAGGTCCACTTATAATGATCAAGATTTTTTTACATAAAAAAAACATCATAATTTAAAAGTAATATGCTATTTTCTGTTCTGTTTTTGACCCCCCTCATCAGAAAGCTCTGTTTGAATAGGTGTGGAGGACTGTAGACTCAGAAATAAATACCCACTACTATGATTTGCTAATAGCTGTGTATGTTTGACAGTCTGCGTCCTTCACAGATGCATGCTGCTGTGATTTAGGTTAAAAATGCAGAACAGTTTTCCAAAATATTTTCCTCATAAACTTGCTTGAAAGGGCGTCTGTAATTGTTAAAATCACACAAATTATCAGTGTGAAACACAAACCTCAGTATGTTGAGTTGACAGTTCGGACTCCTTCAGTCCAGCAGCAAGCAGTTTCCCTCCTGAATCCTGCAGATGATTGTTACTCAGGTCCAGCTCTCTCTCAGGTGTGAAAGGTTTGAGCTCAGAGCTGATGTCAGAGCAGCACAACCTTCCTCTTTCACCACACCAGCCAGACAATCTACAACAGCAATAATAATGTTAGTGTGCTTAATTTTAGAGATGCTTTAGATCTTATTTCTGGCATTTGGGAACAGCAGTAGGAATGTTATGTGCGTGTGTGCACCTACTTAACCTTATTTTTGGGGACAAATATGCACCCAGACGTGAGTTAAAATTGAAATAAAAGCAAGATAAAAAAAGATTAAAAAAAAAAAAAATAGAAAGAAATACCCAAGGGTTATATTTTTAAATACATTTATGGAAATTGACAGAAGTGAAATGTAGAGTAATTTATGGAAAAAAAATAGGCCTATACAGGTGCTGGTCATATAATTAGAATATCATCAAAAAGTTGATTTATTTCACTAATTCCATTCAAAAAGTGAAACTTGTATATTATATTCATTAATTACACACAGACTGATATATTTCAAATGTTTATTTCTTTTAATTTTGATGATTATAACTGACAACTAAGGAAAATCCCAAATTCAGTATCTCCAAAAATTAGAATATAACTTAAGACCAATACAAAGAAAGGATTTTTAGAAATCTTGGCCAACTGAAAAGTATGAACATGAAAAGTATGAGCATGTAAACCACTCAATACTTAGTTGGGGCTCCTTTTGCCTGAATTACTGCAGCAATGCGGCGTGGCATGGAGTCGATGTCAGTCTGTGGCACTGCTCAGGTTTTATGAGAGCCCAGGGTGTGACTCTGATAGTGGCCTATCAGCTCTTCTGCATTCCTTGGGTCTTGCATATCAGCATATCGTGCATCTTCCCTCTTCACAATACCGTGTCCATAGATAATTTCTATGGGGTTCAGGTCAGGCGAGTTTGCTGGCCAATTAGCAATCGGGATAACCATGGTCCTTAAACCAGGTACTGGTATCTTGTGGCACTTGTGTGCAGGTGCCACTGTCCTTTTTTTGGAAAAATGAAATCTGCATCTCCATAAAGCTTGGTCAGCAGCAGGAAGCAATGAAGTGCTCTAAAACTTGCCTTGGTATATGGCTGCGTTGACCTAATGGACCTCAGAAAACACAGTGGACCAACACCAGCAGATGACATGGCCACCCCAAACCATCAATGACTGTGGAAACTTTACACACTGGACTGCAATGCAACGTGGATAGTGTCCTCTCATCTCTTCCCCAGACTCTGGGAACCCTGATTTCCAAAGGAAAATGCAAATTTTACTTTCATGAGAAGCACAATAACTTTGGGACCACTCAGCAGCAGTCCCAGTCGAGACGCTTCTGATGCTGTCTGTTGTTCAAGAGTGGGCTTGACACACGAATGCGACAGCTGAAAAACCCATGTCTTGCATACGGCTGTGCGTAGTGGTTCTTGAAGCAATCTGACTCCAGCTGCAGTCGCACTCTTTGTGAATCTCCCCCCACATTTTTGAATTGGGTTTTGTTTTCACAATCCTCTCCAGAGGTGCGGTTAGTCCCTATTGCTTGTACAACGTCTTTTTGCTACTACAACTCTTTTCTTCCCTTTGGCCTCTTTTATTAATGTGTTTTGGACACAGAGCTCTGTGAACCGCCAGCCTCTTTTGCAATGACCTTTTGTGTCTTGCCTTCCTTGTGCAAGGTGTCAGTGGGTTGTCTTTTGGACAACTGTCAAGGTCAGCAGTCTTCCCCCATGATTGTGTAGACTACAGAACTAGACTGAGAGACCATTTAAAGGCCTTATGCAGGTGTTTTGAGTTAATTAGCTTGATTAGAGTGGTGGCACCAGGTGTCTTCCCAAATTGAACCTTTTCGCAATATTCTAATTTTCGTGAGATACTGAATTTGGGTTTCCTTAGTTGTCAGTTATAATCATCAAAATTAAAAGCAAATAAACATTGAAATATATCAGTCTGTGTGTAATTAATGAACTAATAATATACAAGTTTCAACTTTTTGAATGGAATTAGTGAAATAAATCAACTTTTTGATGGATATTCTAATTATATGACCAGCACCTGTACTGTATGTAATATAGATATATGATATACGATATATATATATATATATGATAATATATATGAGGTGGGATGCTGAGAGTCTGTTACGATATGAGGCACGTTTACCAAGGAACAGCTCTCAAACGGTTCACTGCAAAGACATGTTATCACAAATTAATATGTTACATAAATTAATTAGCTTGAGACTTTTTAACAAGGTAATTTTCTGTAATACAAGCATTTTCATTTGGGAAGTGATGAAGATAATGCATGCTTCTAATCTACACATAAAACTACTTAAAAATTGGAAATTGAGGAAAAAAAGCTTGTATTTCTGGGGAACCTTGTATGTCACGATGTTGGGTGAACCCAAATCAAACAATTGAATATTATTTTAAATATTTCTGTGTGTTTATAACTATCGAACGTGAGTAGCAATTAATAAAATGAAACTAGATGACCAACTTTGATGTGCAAGGCCTTGTTTGAAAGTTTTAAGGTGTCATCAGCTGCCTCTATTTTTTATTTTGTACTGTTCTCTGAGGAGTCCACTTATGATAATGTTATCAAGATTTTTACATTTAAAAAAAATCATAATTTAAAAATAATAGGCTATTTTCTCTTTCTGTTTTTGACCCCCTCGTCAAGAAAGCTCTGTTTGAATAGGTGTGGAGGATTGCGGGCTAGGAAATAAGCCTTACCTTCCTACTATGATTTGCTAATAGCTGTGTGTGTATGTTTGACAGTCTCGTCGCTACGGTACGCGCTGTGATTTCGGTTAAAAATGCAAGAATAGTTTTCCATCAATTTTCC